>NC_091478.1:89114838-89382338 GCF_036971445.1 Narcine bancroftii | reverse complement strand
GTAGCTAATGGGATCAATGTGTAAAAATAATGAAGGTGAGGCCAACACCCGACTGATGCCCATCAAAAATTACATTTACACTGCATTTATTTCTGATACCCTAAACACTGTCAGGTAGATAAAATTCTTAGCAGCACTTAAATATAAATAGGGGCATTAATTCTAACACATCATCTTTTTTATTGAAAAAATATGATGCAGATACTGTAATTTAGTGCATATACTTCAAAGCAAAATCTCATTTATTGAACAACGGACAATATAAAGAGTGTAAGACAAACTGTCCAATATTTAGAGAATGCCTTTATTTCTGTTTGAATACTCCACATACAAGATGGGAACAAGCAACACCATTCCACCCATATATTTGTCACCGTCAGCATTCCCTGCTTGCAGCCTATTTTATGTCGATCATATTTTTTAATTGTGTAAAAATTCTAAAACTCCTTTCTAACAAACTAAAGAAAAATAAATAAATGCAAGTTAAGATTTTGAAGTTGCTTTCCTTTAGTGTTAGGGGGATGTCGATCTGAGTGAAAGGGCCCCCTTTGAAATTCCAAGTAAAGTTGTCTTTCCTTTGCATTATTCCATAAGAGGCTGTGCAAAATGAGAGTTGTCAGAGTTTGCTGTGTTTTCCTGTGGCCTGATCCTGAAGCCCTAGCTGAGAAATGACAGATGTCTGCAACCAGCTGCAATGAAGCATGGTAAAGTTTCAGTCTAATCCACTTACTCCACTGCAGTCATGTGAACCAAAACAAATGGGGAGCTTCTCACATTATACAAAACACCGCAGTCTACTGATACTCTCTAATGTAACCTCGCTGATTCTCCATCCTTCAAGATTCTAAAGAAAATCTTCGGCAAATCTTTTGCGTTACAGGCCACATCATGCCAAAATAGATTCCCTCCCATCCCCCTAATCTTTTCTTCACTATCTCAGGTAAAATATTACTTCTGTGTGGAAAACTGGAACAGCAGCAACAACGAAAAAAAAATTGCCAGCACCCGCTTTACTCGAGACTCTGCAGCATATGATTCATGAGATCTCCATCCCAGGATTACTGTGAAATTCAGCTAAAGACAATCTCAATCATAAATGTCATTAGGAACTGGGCGGCCTTTTGTAATACAGCTCCATGAAGCAGCCATCACTGCTCTCTATCATTGCAATTCTTTCATTTTTTTTTGTTGTGGGTGTCTCCAGCATAGTTTGAAAGAAAAACAGCAGTGGCTTGGTTGAGTAAATAGTTTTGATCATTCGTAAGGGTATTTCAGATAGCTAAAATATTGCCAGTAATTTTTTTAATGTCTTGTTCTTCAGGAATTCAAGTTTCCCTCTTTTTACCCAAAATGCCCCATGTGGTGTTAAACAGAGCAGTGAAAGTGAATGAGCAAGTATCACTTCCTGAGCAACAAGCTCCCCTGCACCCTGCGGCATGTAGAGCAACGACCTTTTGAACCTTCCCTCCTCCAATCCTTGTAAGGGAAGAGTGAAGACATGAAGTCATACGGTTCTTTGTGCCAAGAGTTCAAACAGCTGTGAAACACAGCATTTCGGAACACATTCATAAAAAAAAAACAACGCACTGGATTTGGCCTGTGGCACAACTGAGGAGGATTTTGTTCCTTCAGGCTAAAACAACAAGAGCAGACAGAAAAAAAGTACGACAATTTTCCCTAAAACTTACCGCAACAACCTTTTGTGAAACCACATGACTGCCCTCACACAATTTCCCCTGTGTCTTTCAGGCTACTTTTGGCAGGAAGTCAGAATTACTGTTATATAAATTCCATCTGATGCCAGCACTACCATCTGTGAGTAAAGGCTGCTTTACCTATGCTGGGCTACAAAGCCGCTCTCTCCCAAAGATGAGTTTAAAAAAAAATTGTGATTAATTTGCAGAATGTTTGTGATTTGCTCATATATTATTATAACTGCTCATCAGCACATGACAAATTCCCAGCACTCTGCAAAGAAACCCATTCAGCTTCAGCAGATTTTCACCAGGCACCTGACAGACTGCAGACCCACTAATGACTTTCAGCTGCTTACAAACAGTAATTCTATCTTCAGGATAGCATGGAAAAACTATTGAAGAAAAAACGCAGCAGGATTTAGTCCGTTTTATAGTCCCAGCTACAGATCAAACTGATTTAACTACTTAAGCACTGGAGCAATTGACACACCTACGTAAATGTTTGTTCCTTCACAACAATAAATGGTGGGGGGGGGGGGGGGGTGGTGATTGGGAGGGAAGGGAGGGGAGGTGAAAGAAGAGAGGAGGGGAGGGGAGGAGACAGAACTGGTAACCTTTCCTCCTGCTCGGCCTGTAAAAGATATAAACGACAAAGCTAATATTGTCAGCAGACATCTTGGTTAGTGAACAATACAGTTTTTGCATGATATTTCCATGAAAAAATAATTTCAAGACAATGCCCTCCTGTGTCAGCAGTACCTTTCGAAGACAGAGATATTAGGATGTGTCGCATAATTTCCTTAAAAGAAATGGCCTTTATTTAAAAATCACAACAGCCCACTGTCCAAGAATTCTCGAAACTGCATTGAAAAATAAGTCTTCAGATCCTTAAAAGATTCTTTCAATAAAACAGCAGAGCTGAATATGTTAAAATACCACAGTTCTAAACTATTACCAGCCCCCATTTAAAAAGTGTTATTGCGCAAATTAAGCATTAAATGGCGGTCTAATTTTAGACTTTTCAAACAGATCAAATTAATTTTTTGCTTGATTGTTTGTAGCTGCTTAACTTTATCTTCCTCTATGCGACATATAAACCTTGACACGTAGCACTGAATAGACCTTTTGTAATTGAATTGATTGATTGTGAGAACTTAGCACACTGTGTTTTCTCTCAACATCGTATGCTGTTCTAAAGAAAAAAAGCTGTAATCATTTTTTTTTAAACAGAATCTTCATTAGATTCCATATTTTATTTATACCTGCAGTCGCTACTTCATGCACATCCATCCAGTCACTGAGAATTCTGCTGTAAGAAATAAGCAGGAGCTTTGTGGGCCCTGTGGATTCAATACATATAGCTTAGCTATCTTGAAGCTGAAGGGCTTATTTGTCTGCTTTAATTGAAATCACTCCATTCTCGAAAGTCAGTGGAGGACTTTAGGGGTGGGGGGGGGAGTTGGAGGGGAGGCTGGGAGAGGCCACTCCAAATAAGTTCCATTAATCAAAAAGCAGAATCTAATGTAACTAATATTTTACAATTAGGGGAGACAAGATGGAGCTAAAAGCCATCTATCTCTCTTACACCACATGATCATCGATTCATAATCAGAAGATTGAAAGTCACGAAAAGATGCATTTACAAAAGGGGGGGGGGGGTTGCTGGTCTGTGCACAAGATAATGAACAGGATGAGAAACAGCGGCTCTGAAGGCTGAGTAAAGATGACACTGCTTCAATGGTGACAGATGACACGGAGATGAGTACTGATACCTGACAGACAGCAAGTGATGACTGCAGTCCTTTCCCACCATTATGATCCTCAATTATCTCAGTAGGGCAAAAAACAGAGGCAGAGCCGCCATCGCACTCGCAGGCAGGAGGAATATGCAATTGTGCCAGGCTGCTTGTAATAAACACTTTTTCACATTTTTATCAGTGCTATATTGGGTCTGTAGTTTGAATGTCAGTATTCATGATCGGTGCCAAGTGAAGTGGGTGCAGTACTCTGTATCGCTGCTCCAGCACACGGTTCGACTGCAGATAGGACTGTGTGTTTCCCTTACAGTGCCACCTGCAGGATTAAAGGCTGCTGCACCTCCGATTTTTTTTTTCAGATCACGTTTTCCGCTTAGAATCATACTGGGAGTCACAGACAGGCTTTTCTTCCACAATTTAATCTGCTTACTATATTTTAAAGACAGGAAAATAAAGAGTTCGCTCATATTAGAGGAGCATGGGCGAGGGGAGATTTTATTGCTCTTTCCTCTTCTCTTGGTTGACCCTCCCACATAGGCGGAAAAAAATCTTGGAAAGTAGGGGGTTGGCAGCATTTAACCTCCTATCATTTTCATTGCTGAGGTTTTCAAACGCTTGGCCTCAACAAGATGCAAGAAATAACCATTTTGACTCACAGAGACTGAACAGTTGGGGGTTTTTTCACATTAAAACAGCACTGGGCAGAGTAATGCAGCGAATGCATTTGATGGATTTCATTTGCAACCTCCCCTCCCCAACCGACCAGTCCTCCACTCTCACACTCTTATATATTATGCTTAAACAGGGGTGACTACCATAGGATGAGGGAGGAATTGGGCAGAGTGGACTGGGAGCACAGCCTAACTGATGAAACAGTTGAGGAACAGTGGAAGATTTTCAAAGAAATATTTTGTAATGCTCAACAAAAATATATTCCGGTCAGGAAAAAGGGCAGCAAGGGAGGGAAAAATCAACCGTGGTTAACAAAGGAAATAAAGGAGAGTATAAAATTGAAGGCACAGGTGTACAAAGCTGCAAAGAGCAGTGGGAAACTGGAAGATTGGGATAACTTTAAGAGACAAATGAGGGGTTACAAAGCGGGTAATAAAAAATGGGAAAAAGGATTATGAAAGTAAATTGGCACAAAATATAAAAACAGAAAGCAAAAAATTTTATAAATATATAAAACAGAAGAGGGTGGCCAGAGTTAACATAGGACCCTTGGAGGATGAGAAAGGAAAACTGGTAGCAAAAAATGAGGAAATGGCTGAGGCATTGAACAAATATTTTGTGTCAGTCTTCACGGTGGAAGACACGTCCAGCATGCCCAAGTGCGGAGTTAAGGATGCAAATATTGGGGAAGGCCTTGATAAAATAGTTGTTACAAAGGAAGTAGTGATGGAGAAACTAATGGGACTAAAGCCAGACAAATCACCTGGTCCTGATCATATGCATCCAAGGGTTCTGAAGGAAATGGCAGAAGTTATTGATGCATTGGTGGCCATATACCAAAATTCCTTGGATTCTGGGCAGGTCCCGGCAGACTGGAAGACAGCAAATGTCACGCCACTATTTAAGAAGGGATGTAGGCAGAAGAATGGAAATTATCAGCCAGTTAGCTTGGCCGATAGTCTGTAGTTGGAAAAATGCTTGAAGCTGTCATTAAAGATGAAATAGTGAAACTTTTGGAACGTAAGGGTTCAATCAGGCAGACGCAGCATGGTTTTAGAAAGGGAAGATCTTGTTTGACAAACTTGTTAGAGTTCTTTGAGGATGTAATGGGTGCGGTGGATAGAGGGGAACAGGTTGATGTTGTATATTTGGATTTCCAGTAAGCGTTTGATAAGGTGCCGCACAAGAGACTTATCAGTAAGTTACAGGAAAGTGGAGTCTGGGGAAGTATATTGACGTGGATCAAAAATTGGTTGTCTGACAGGAGGCAGAGAGTCGGGATAAGTGGGAGATTTTCAGGTTGGCAGAGAGTGGTAAGTAGGGTGCCGCAGGGGTCGGTGCTAGGCCCACAACTGTTCATCATTTATATTGATAACTTGGAGGAGGGGACAAAATGTGGTGTAGCCAAGTTTGCGGATGACACCAAATTGAGTGGAAGAGCAAATTGTAATGAGGATGTGGAGAGTCTGCAGATATAGTTAAGCTGGATGAGTGGGCAAAGGTCTTGCAGATGGAGTACAATGTTAGTAAATGTGAGGTTATCCACTTTGGGAAGAAAAATAAAAGAGCTGAATATTATTTAAAGGGTGAAAAACTACAGTATGCTGTTGTGCAGAGGGACTTGGGAGTGCTTGTGCATGAATCGCAAAATGTTAGGTTGCAGGTGCAGCAGGTTATTAAGAAGGCAAATGGAATGTTGGCCTTCATCGCTAGAGGAATTGAATTCAGGAGTAGGGAGGTAATGTTGAAACTGTATAAGGTACTGGTGAGACCGCACCTGGAGTACTGTGTCCAGTTCTGGTCTCCAGGATATACTGGCTTTGGAGACGGTCCAGAGGAGGTTTACTAGGTTGATCCCTGGGATGAAGGGGTTGACTTATGATGAAAGATTAAATTGTCTAGGATTGTATTCGCTCGAGTTCAGAAGAATGAGAGGAGATCTTATAGAAACATATAGGATTATGAAGGATATGGATAGGATAGATGTAGGAAGGTTTTTTGAGCTGGCTGGGAAAACTAAAATGAGAGGACGCAGTCTCAAGATTCGGGGGAGTTGATTTAGGACAGAGATGAGGAAAAATAGTTTTTCCCAGAGAGTAGTGAATGTTTGGAATTCTCTAACCAGGGAAGTGGTTGAGACTGCCTCATTAAACATATTTAAAATTCGGTTAGATAAATTTTTACATGATAGAGGAATTAGGGGATATGGGGAGAAGGCAGGTAGGTGGAGTTAAGTCATAAATTAGATCAGCCATGATTTTATTGAATGGCGGAGCAGGCTCAATGGGCCATTTTTGGCCTACTCCTGTTCCTACTTCCTATGTTCCTATGTTTTTTCTATGTTCTCTCCCCTCTCACCCCTTCGACCCCCCCTCCCCCCACCCAGACATTGGTAAATTCTAGAAATCACCCAAATCCTGCCACATTTCCGAAGCAACACTTCCAGGAGTCAGCCACTGCATCTGGTGTTCCCGTTGTGGCAGTCACTACATCGGAGTTACTGGGTGCAGACCGGGGCATTGCTTCTCTGAACACCTTTGCTCTGACTGCACCAAAGACGGGAATTTCCCTGCGCCTCACTCCCATGCACTGACAACCAAGACCATCCATAAATTGGAGCAGCAACACCTAATATTCCATCTTGGGCCTCTCCAACCGGATGGCATTAACACCTCTGCTTTCTATTGGATCATTCCCCTTCTCTTCCCCATCCCTTTGTCTCTTTTCCTCCAGTTCTCCACCCCTTCCCTCTCCATTAACAGAGCCATTCCTGACATACCCCCTACCATACCCCCTTCATTTAATGTTGTGCCCTCCCTCCCTTGACCCCATTTACTTGTGGCCCGTGGGAGTGTGCTCCTCCTCTGCCATTCACCCCCACCATTTTATTCAGGTATCTCCCTACATTTTATTCATACTTTGAAGGACTCAGGCCTGAAACTTTGGTTATGTATCTTTGCTCTATATGTAGTTTGAACTGCTGTGTTCCTCCAACATTGTGTTTTTACTTCAATCACTGCGTCTGCAGACTTTCGTGTTTTACCACATTCCCTACCACAGTCATTTCATGACAGCATAGCCAACTGTGTCACCATCAACAGGAACTTGCATTATATGGTGTATTTACTGTTATAAATGACCCACTAAGAGTATAATCAAACTAAATTTTACAGCAGATATTAAAATAGATGGCAAAGAGGTATCGGTGCCACAAAACTCACACCACCAGGTTTAGGAACAGCTGCTATCCCTCCACCATTAGACTCCTCACTCAATCAGGGACTCATTTAAGGACTCTTACTTTTACACTTCATTGATTTTTTTCCTCTCTTTATTGTACATTCAGTTTATTTACATCTCTTTAAGCTGTACATTATGTACCTTTTTTTTACACTATCAATAAGTGATAATTCTGCCTCACCCACAGGAAAAAAGAATTGCAGGGTTGTATGTGATGCTATGTCTGTGCTCTGACAATAAATCTGAAATCTGAAAAGAGAATAGACTTTATGAAGAATGAAAGGAGGAGACAGAGGTTTGGTGGCAGAGAGGGATAGGAGGTCTCAGAGCTTAGGGCTAAGGCAACTGCTGTTGGTGGAGTAGTTGTGGAAGATGGCAGAATTAGTGAGAGGGCAGAAGATGGAGATAACAGATCCAGACGTGGTTAGACAATAGGGTTGAGAATTTTTGAATCACGGCAACATTTAATCAGGACCCTGCCTAGTACACAGGTGAAGGATGGACAGAACTTGGTACAGGTAGGTCACAGGCAGCAGAGTTTTCAGTAATGTTTAGAATGGGAGGAAGATAAGAAATTGGCTAGGAGTGACTTTGGATCTTCGAGAAGCCACAAAAGCTTGAGTGAGGCTCCTGTTAAAAAATAATGGGGGCTTTCTTTATATTTTGATGTCATATCTTCATTATATTTTCACAACCCAATACAACATTAAGTTGGGGAAAGTGCATAATTCTGTTGAGCTTGCGCAGCAGATCTGTGGTTGGAGGAATTAGAGAGAGAGAGAGAAAGTGTCTTTTTTTTAGTACTGTTCTGGGGGGGCAATTCCATTCATGGAATTGCATTGGGGTCCCAGGGCTTCACCTGCTCCTGCTGGAACCCTCCATGCAACTCCTGATCACCATCAGTTTCATGGGTGCCTCTGCTGCCCGTTACCACTGGTTAGTCTGGAGTTGTTCAAATATGTTACTACAGCAAAATCCCCGTTATCCAGAATTCAAGCAACCGGCAGCCTCCAGCCATTATGGAAAATAAATAGGTAAAAAACCCACAACTTTAAAATTGGCACCACCTAGCAGTCAGTTCGTGAATCATGCCACACAATTCTCAAGCAAACGACAAGTTCACTTATCCGGTATTTACCAATCCCCACAAGGAGCTGGATATAGATGGATATCAGATGAGACTTCTGGAACTGCTAAAGTTAATCGAGTGGATCTATGCCCTATGGTGTTTCCTTACACCCTGTCATAACCCTTTCTGTTCTTTCCATGCCCATCAAACTGCAAATTGTTTGAATTCTCTAGGCAAGGGAAAGGTGTTTTCTTTGAAGGATGCTGGTGTTATTCTGATGTAAACAAAGCATTAGGTCGCTCAGAATTTAATTGTTCCTTATTCAAGGATTTTGCAAATAGGAAGTGTCGGCTTCCTATGGAGAGACATGCAGTATCTTAAAATTTGCAAACTACTGTGAGGTCAGCATGTGTCCTGTTTCCATATAATTGCAGGTAGATATTTTGTTAATTGCCTACTTATGTATTGACTTTCATTTTAGGGTATTTGGTCATGAGATGCATAACAACATACAAAACCACCGGAAGTTCTCCCACACAAGATCCTTCAATAACAAGCACAACATCTCAAAATATTGAAAAGATCAACAACTATTTAATATCAATGTCTTTTGCTGGAATAGTGTGATCTCCGTTTACCCAGTAATTTTATGAAGGTTTTTTTTTCTGTGTCTTTTTTAACACTGTTAGTATCAGGCACTATGCTTTCTGATGGAAGTTGACACTAATGGAGTTAAAAAGACATTATTTTATGTCAGGATACAAATGTAATGTGATGGAGCATGCCCCCAGATTCATCCATGGGTGATGGATGCCCTATACACTGCACTAATATACAAAAATACATAATAAAACATTTGCAGCACATTTTTAGGTAATTTTTGTCTGACGAGATCAGGCAGTGCTTCACGGTGGAAAGGCAGACTGCTTTTACAAATGGTCTTTAGGGCCACCTTGTGGGAGTGAAAGAAATATCAGCAACAACGTTGATGAAAACTACTGAATAATTGAGAAAGGATACAAGTTCATTCAGGGGTCACCATCTGTAGGGTTAATACTGTTTACACAGTTGGAATAAGGTCCATCACATGCCTGGTACCAAATGTATATAATTTTCAGTTTAAACATTGAAGATCCATCAAATATGCCCCATTTTGTAGCCACATGACCTACAAAGAACTTGGCAGTTTGGCAAAGCCATTATTAATCTACTTAAAATGGTCCATCTAATTAATTAGGATTAAGCAGACAAAAATCAAGGCAGGTGTTAAGATGCAAGTCTGTCAGTCTAGACTGAAAAGAACAACACGTAACAAAAAGTAAGACTTGAACAAAGGCCACGCTCTACAAAAATCATGGCAAGACCAAGAAAGGGGTAGAAAAAACACACAGCATAAAAAACATAAAGTTAAAGCAAAAGCAAGGGAAGATCTCAGAGCCAGGCACTAAAGGTGAAGCATCTCAGGCTTTCAGATAGAATGACAAAGTCCTCAATTGTTTCTAACCATTCATAAAACTGTGTTTAAGTATTTCATTGGAAATTCTTTTACATAGGGGAAAAAAACATTGTCAAATTGAACAGCATTTGAAATTTGTGTCAAAAAGGTTCTACACTCCTTCATCAATCTTTCCCCATTTGCTTTGATACATTGTCCATTGTTTTTTAGCACAACTCCTTGCCGTTAATTGAATGGTTAACATTTCAAGCTGAAACCTGTCATCAAGACTGAGGAAAGTTTGTCGAAAAGCAATGTAAAGAGGACAGGGTCAGAGGCTCAAAATATCGACCATTCCTTTGGCCCACACTGATGCTACTTGACTCATTGACTTCCTCCAGTAGCTTGTGTTTGGTTTACTGCATCTGCAGCCCCCCCCCCCCTCCAGCCCACCGTGCGTCTCCATCAAGAGCTTTGTAAAGGACATTGCTGCCCCCTCCGCCACTCCGCACACCAACTTCCATTGGTTGAACTGGAAATATGCAGGAGATTGCAGATGCTGCAATTTGGAGCCAATCGTAACCTGCTGAGTTCTTCCAGCAGTCTGTCTTTGGTTCCACTGGTTCAATGTCTTTTTTTTCTTCCAAGGGGATGTTGAGAAATCCAAAATAGGTTGATTGTAAAATACATTGCTGTGTTGTTAGCTGGTCAGAAGCAGTGTGCCAAAAGTTACCTTCATCCATCTGGGAATATAATTAGAAATGGACAGAAGTTCCTGCTTTGAGATGACAACCCAGTCATTTCTACTGGAACCATGTAGGTAGGTGTGAATGCCAAGTAAAGACAGACAGTGACGAGGCTGAATATGATTGAAGTGCCAGGTAGCAGCTCAAAGCATGGAACCACATGTCACCAAAATGGAAAAGAGAAAAGTGATGAGGGTATTAAATAAAAAGCTTTGTGCACCTAGATGATAAATAGTGATAACAGGGGAAAACAACCATTTAGAAACCATATTAAATTTGCTCATAATCTTATATTCAGCTTTTTGTGACACATGGTTTACACCCACTTAGACTCCAAACATTAATATTCTTCACTCCACGGATGAAAGTTTCTCCAAATTATACAGAGGAGATCAGATAGCTGGAAGGGAGCTGCAAATAATGGATTTCATATATAGGTATCGACTGCTTCAAAAAGTGTTTTAGTCGCATAAGGTGAAGGATAGTTTATAGGGAGTACTTTTTGTTGAAAGTGTACTGGCTTTTTATATTATAATATTACAATAAATTTCACTGACTTTAAAATAAAAAATGCCTGTCAGGCTATAGAGCTTCCTCCCTGCTCTGGGTGCTGGGCTGCACAGCTGATATTAATTCTGGGAGCACCCAGAGTGGTTTCATTGTATACAGAGGTGGCATAACATCAAACTAGCCTGAAGTCATTCTGGAACATTCCAGTTGCAAGGTAGGACAGGAAAGACAGAGAATGCAGAATTCTCAGCTTGAAGTTAATTTCCTGTGGTCAGTTGGCTTTGAAGTAGCCTTCATACTCTCTGTATTTGAAGCCACCAAGCCTGGCAAACCCTTGAAAAAAACTACACAGTCACAACAACCACCAAAAAAAGACAAGAATAGAAAGCCTGCCTTGTATAAAGGGAGAGCAATGATATCAGAACATCTCTCCTAATCATTGCTTTCCTCTGCCGAGCTGGAAACCGCCATAATAAAATAAATAAATATTACCTAAAAGCATGTTGCCTTTAAGACATTGGTGAAGCTTCATTTGAAATGCAGTAAAAACCCCATTATCTGGAATTCAAGCAACCGACAGCCTCAACAAACCAACAAAAAAGTTGCAGAAAATAAACGGGTTAAAAAAAATACAGAAGTTTAATATTGGCGCCACCTAGCAATTAGTTCACCAATCATGTCACATGCAATCTCAAGCAACTGGAAAATTCACTTATCTGGCATCTACCAATCGCCATCGGTGCCGAATACCGGGCGTTTTACTGTAATTTGTTTGCTTTTGGTCACCGTGCTGCAGGAAAGATGTTGTCAAACTGGATTAAGTAAGTGTAGCATTGAATTACGAGGATGTGGCCAGGGCTCAGGGGTCTGAGCTATAGGGAGAAGTTGAGGAGGGTTTATTCCTTGGAGTGCAGGAAGATGAGGGATGATCTCGTGGAGGTGTGCAAAATCATGAGATCAGATGGACGCAGAAAATCTTTTACCCATAGTTGGGGAATCAGGAGTCTGGGTGGGAGATTTGGGTCAGCATGGACTGATGGTCCTGTTTCTATACTGTGTGACTATAACTCTAAGGCTTTGGCATATAAGGACAGCCAAGCACTAATGATCAGTACTTAAAGTAAAATTTTCATAAATGTCATACTTATGGTACAAATATAGATTGCTTTAGAATTGCTTATTTTCTATCATTACATTTCTCCAAGAGAATAGTACATTTTCAGCATCCAAAACATCTTGAATTTGGTATTGTTGATCTATGTGCAAGCTTTCACAGTTTTGGGATTAATTTCCTTTAGCTTTACCTTTTGGAAAAAGGTGATAAATTTTCATTGTGTAGTGAGGCAAAAAAAAATCAAACAAAAATGAGTAATGAACTAAATTCAGGAAGTAAGAATGTAACTTGTCAATAACTGTTTGAAAAACTTTCTTTCCTAGTTCTGAGAAGAGTTGTGGAATTGATACATTAACCTTGTTTCTCTTGCCACAGATCCTACCTGACCTGCTGAGTGCTTCCTGTGTTTTCTATTTTCATTTTCAGTACATACAGTTTTTTTTGTTTTGATATTAGTTTATTATTCTTACATGGGTTGGAGTTTGTTACAGAGGAGTAACGCTTTGAATTGGTGCACAAAATATAATCCTCTTGACAGAGGTTAAATGATGGATAGGAAGAGCAGGTAACAAGATTGTAGGATTGTACAAATACAGTTAGAGGGTTGTAAACCTTTATGTGGCGACTCACACAGTTACTCCAACTGCATATCCTATGATCCCCATCTAGGGAGGTTCCTTGTAATTTCTTGCCAGTTCAACTGGATCCTGTTGCAATCTTAGATCACCATTCTCACCATCCATTATATAACCAATTTTGTTGTTATTCGCAAACTTACTAACTTTGCAACAACATTCTCATCTAAGTCTTTAATATCAATTATAAACAACACAAATCCAGCACCAAGCAATGCAGTGGTCACAGACCTCCAATGTGAAAAGAAATAACCCTCCATTACTACCATGTGACTCCTTCCACCAAGCCAATTTGGAATCCAATTGGTTTACTCTCCTTGGATCACACGTGATCCAATCTTCCAAACTAACCTACGATGTGGCACCTTGTCAAAGGCCTTGTTAAAGTCCATGTTAAATCGTAATGATCACCTACAGGAAATTAGTTTGGCAAATTGACCCCATTTAAATTTTTAAACAAAAAAAAAAATCCCAGAAACTGGTGTGTATTTCATCCAAGGAGTGATTGTAGTAAAAATACTGAAATGCTAGAGGAACTCAGCAGGTCTCGCATCGTCCTTTTTAAATTTTTGAGTGGAGGAATTGAGGATCCTTGCCCGTATAGGCTTGTGGCATGGATTACTCCATGTAGCCAACAATTAAAGGCAGGCATAGCAGGGGCCCAAGTGAGTACCCACGGCTACCCATTTGATTGGGAGAAACTGTAATGTCAAAGGAGAAGTTCTGCCAGTCAGAGGAGGGTGGTAATGGAGGGGCACAAGTTGGATCTTTGTCAAGGAATAAACCAGGGGGCTTTGAGGCTTTGAGGTGTATATCGGTTGGATGATTATGAAGATGAGGCCGTCGAGTTCAGGGAACTGGAAGCTGTTGAAGTGATGGAAGGCACGTGAAGTATCGCGGATGTAGGCCCTTGCTGAGTTCCTCCAGCATTTCTGTGTATAACATCCAACCTTGCTTTGTAAATAAAACAAGAGAAAAGGGGGACAATCTAATTGGGCATAAGCTCATTAATGTTAAAATTTACACTGGAAATGCTTTAGAATTAATGAAAATTCACAGGCAAAGTGAAGAGAAGCTATATGAGCCATGTAGCCACACTGATTGGACAGAGGAAGGAGCTTTTCAGTTTATCAGTAATAACGGTGTTCCATTTATAAACATATCTTTGCGCTCAGATAAAAATTCCATCAAGGATCTTCTAAGTTAATACCTAGCTGACCTGGTGGAGCCTGTAGGTTTATATGAATAATTAAAATCTGCTGCAGGGAATTATAGATTTTATGGTGAGCTAATTACGAACAATAATCATTGGTTGTATTAATAGACCATAATAGTCCAAGTTTGCCATACAAATTATATTCTTCTGGCAAAGTACATTTGGTTGAAACTTTGCAGAGGGTGTTCAGATAATTCAATTTAAGCTTACTGCACTGTAAAGATGGATTTCTGCAGAATCATGTAACAATTTCTGACTGTCTTACAATATGTCTGAATGTAAGTTGATTAATTGAGCAGGGCTACATTCAGATAAAAAATATAAATTTAACGTTTTTAAAAATTTGGACAGACATCACGGTAACAGGGCTTTTCGGTCCATGCTGCCCAAATGACCTACAAACCCAGAACATTTTGAAGAGAAGAAAGAAACCAGACCACCCAGAGGAAATCCACACGGCCACGGAGAGAAAGTGCAAACTCCTTTCAGACAGTGCCGGGTTCAAATCCTGGTCATTGGTGCTGTAACAGATTTTCGCTAACTGTGCCACCACGCTAACCATGAGGTTAGGTACATGCTCAAAATAAGGTTGAGATGCACATGCTTTACAGGTCATAGGTAAAAACAACATTCTACAGTAGAAGCTGGCAGCCAGAGTTGGGAACAGTGCAGTTTCCATGTACACCTGTTGATTTTGCATTCTGTGAACATATCAATGTGATGGCTTATCTGTGTTTTTTACATGTAATCATACAATATTCTTTTGCAAAATATTACTCAACCCCAAAGCGGTAGTTAAAATTTGGTACCATAGATGCTGAACACTTGCAAACCAGTTCCCTCGTAAAGGCGCTCCTTCTCAGCTAGAGACTGCCATACCAGCATTTAAGAAATTGACCTGCTATTTCACTGTGCTTTGTTTACTTGGAATATTTTCCTCTCCTCTTCATCTGCTCTGAACTTAACATTTTCTGGAGTCTGTTGTTCCAGCAGACACTGTCAAAGCCAAATGTGGACGATCTTAAATCTGAACTTCACACATTGAAAAATAAATAAATGTGGTAAGATTCATTTATTCCTTTCAGCAAAAAGCAACCCGGTAAGTTTTGCATTATAATTAAGGGCATCGGCTGCAAATTTCACTTGCAAATGTAACATTACTTCGCCGATTTTGAAAATGATCAACTGGGAGTTATAGATAAGATGCTGGTTAAAATATTCATTCCACTAACGGTGGAGATGAAAATGGGATAAAGATCTATCCAATCACAAATGTTTTACTCAATAGTAAATAGCACATTAATTTTGTAAACCTTTAAATAGTTCAGTACTTTGTAACCATTCACCACAAAACACTGAATATTATAGTTGCAGGATCATGGGAATTGATAACTAATATTTTTTTAAAAACATACATTTCCACCTCAGTAAACTTCTGCTTGCTGTCAACAGGCATTTGTAAAAGAAGACAGTGGTAATAACACTGCTTCACCAGTGAATTGGACACTTTCTAGCAGAATTCATCATATGTAACTCACTTAGCCTAGATTTCTAGTAAGGAATAAGCTGGTGCCATAAAAATTATGATAGCTACTAGCTACATCTAATTTCACCACTGTCATTTACTCAGTGCCCTTCATATGTAGCGAGAGAAAGGTGTCTTTTTATCTTATGACTGCCCTCTGGTCACTGAAGGATTTACCGTCATTTTAACAGCTATGATCTGCAAGCTACTCCTTCTTATACCAATTCATATTACAACAAAATTCTATCATAAATTTAAGTTTCTGTTAACTCATTCCCTGTTGACCACTACCTTTGTTTTCCTCTTCAGCCTTTGCACTGTCACTGATAAGATCCAGACATATTTCTGAAAACAAACTCAAGGTTGATGACTTATAACACAGCTGGTAACAATTGGCGCCAAAATTTTGACAGTGTTAAGAGTTTCTGCAGCAAATTATTTGTTAAAACCTCGGTGTTTGTAAAAGATGCATTTAAAATGATTTCAGTAGTTTACATGTGTAAATAATATACAGGATCTTGGAAATCCTTCTTGTCATTTGAACATTAAATTATCACGAATGACCCTTAATAAACGCGAATAATTGCACTGCATTGTAAATATAAAGTTGGGGATTTGGATTGAGTATTGTGGATGCACCATGGTTGGACAGACGCTGTTCCGTCGGGTTGTAAGCGTGCAACCAGAGGATAATAAACTTGAACTTGAACTTGATCTTAACAACTTGTTTTGCTCAAACTGTCATTTTGGCCAGAAACAGGAAATGAAAAAGGATGAATTCACATTTGCTCCGTGACACATTTACTTAGAATCTCTCAGTCAATGTGTTATCCTGCATTTCACATAAGCACAAACTAATTCTGTAGGTCAGCAACCATTGGAGCCTGACTGAACAATGCTTTCATTGTGAAATGTCCTTCATTTTCCTTTCAGTTATTGGTCTGAAATTTACTCCTGCTGGGCCTCATTCATTAGATTTTCCTCAATGGTGGCTCAAAAATAATAGATTTCTTGGAGTTCCACATAAGCATCTGAAATTTTAGGGAATGGTGGGACTAATGGTGGCATTTCTACCTCCTGAAATTGAAAATGTTGAAAATGCTGACAGGTCAGGGCTACACTCGGAACAGAAGAACAGAGTTAACATTTCAGGTTGACGACCTTTCCTCAGAACTGAAAACAAGAGACCACCTGAATCGTGCAATGCAGAAAGGAAAATAGGATTGAAGGAAAGGGACATTAAATGGCATAAGGGCTGAAAGTGCAGGCTGTAATATTAATATTACTTAATATTAATATTAAGTTAAGTTATTTCGGCAACTTTGTGGAACTCATGGGGAGACAAATAGAAAGCTGCTGTTTTTCATAAAGACAGATGATGGATCTGTGCAAATCGTCGAGCAATTAGTGGTAATTTGCAATTCAGGGTGTACTTCTTACTGAACATAAATTGACAGACTATTTATACCAACATCCATGAGCACGTTAAATCTGCTATTGTTCACCCAGAAAATTCTTGTCATAAGATGCACCAAAAAAAAACCCAATGAAACAAAAACAGTAACTAGTTTGTAAATCTTGTTATTATTTTTCTCAGTGGTTTCTATCAATTGGTTGTTTTTCCGTGACCTCATCAACATATTTTAGTGGCTTTAAGGTCTTTAAAGAACAGAGTGATGGAAAGGGACAGGTTTTTTTTTCTGTCCGTCTATCAAATGGCTGACTAAATATTGATCATCTTGTGAATTTTATGGCAATAAACATACATCATAACTCCATTAAGTTACTAAGACATTCAATTATAATGCCCAGGTCGTATTCACATTAAAGTCAGAAACTAACTGATGTTCATGAGACATAAATTGAAATACACTGAATCTAACCAAAATCTATTTATTTATTTATATGCTGTCAAGAGTAAGACATTCAACTAATGGCTGAATGTGCCTTTAATAATCTGATTTTAACTAGATCCTTCAAAGCTGCTTGTTTCGAGTATTACAATGCAGCAGTATAAACTGCCAGATAACTAGAATGCTACTGAGTGTTGAGCTAGTGGAGTGGAATCCCTGTAGAAATACCAATGTAGAACAATAAAAGGAAACAGGCATGAGAGTTCACTCCACCTACTGTATCTGCAGTGAGCATGGCACATCTTTTCCTGATTGGTCAACTCCTATCATTGTTCAAGTTAAATATGCCCTGTAAATAATGTTTGCAGTTGTCACATTGAAATATCTGCAACTGTTCCACATGGTGAATGCTCCCAGTCAGACCATGATTTGCAAATTATAAGACCCAGAAGACTTGGAGTGATCTTCCTTGAGGCTTTGCAATTTAAAGCACCAGCCAGCCAGATTAGGGGTGGAAAGGTACGAGCCAAACAACCTCTCTATGTTACTTGACTATATCCCTGATTTCTGCAAAGCTGGAGGAATGAGAATAAAGCCTTAAATGTGAATGTAATAACACAATCTTGGAGAAATTTAGCAGTCAAACAGTATACATTAAAATAGCAAATGCAAAGATACATAACCAATGTTTCAGGCTTGAGCCCTTCGTCAAGGTATACACCTAGGTGTACATACCTTGATGCATGTAGCTTCATACTTTAAGCCCAACATGTTGGTTATGTGTCTTTATCTTTGCTATATAAAGTACACAATTTGACCTGCTGAGTTTCTCAATCATTGTGCTTTTACTTCAACCACGGGGTCTGCAAACTTTCATGTTTTACCTCTTAAATGAGACTGGCCTACTTAACCATGGAGGCAGTGTTTCTATCTTTGATCCACTAATTGCTCGTCAATTAGTTCATTTAATTTATCCATATCAAGGGTGTTAAAAGAAGTTAATGTTTCAAGTCACTACAAAAGGACTTCAACACAAAGAATTAATTCTGCTTCATTTTCCACTGATATTGCCTGACCTATCGAGGGTTTCAGCATGTTCTGCTGTTATTACCCTCATGTTATTTCCAAATAGCTCATAGTTAAATGTGATCCAAGTTTCAGCATCTAAGCTGAGCATAAACTTGTTCTTCTCTTTGTCCACATGTGCAAATCTGATAACAACATTGATATCTGAAATCATAGCTTTTATCTACTGCTTCCATGTTTTCTACCAGAACGAGCTAGAAATGAATGTACACAAAAATAAAATAACTGAGAGGAAAAAACATGTCAAATGGCCCTGAAAGCTTCGACAAAAGAAACAATTGCTGAAGGAACTCAGAGGGCAAGACAGCAACTCTGAAAAAAGGAATGGTCGATATTTCAGGTCATGACCCTCCATCAGGATTCTCCAGTAGTTTATTTTTGCTCCAGATTCTTTGATCCCTTAGGCTTGCTGAATCTTTCAGTAAGATCCAGGCTGATCTACTCTGGACCCTAATTCTGCTTTCCTACTTATTCCCATGGCTTCAATAACATTGAACATAGAACACTACAGCGCTGTACAGGCCCTTTGGCCATCAATGTTGCGCCAATCCATGTACAGGTATTCTTTTTTAAAAAAGTACTTAGCCCACCCTACCCTGTAACCCTCTATTTTTCTTTCATTCATGTGCCTGACTAAGAGTCTCTTAAAATCCCTAATATTTCAGCCTCCACCACCATCCCTGGTGAGGCATCCCAGGCACCCAGAACACTCTGTGTAAAAAAAAACTTA
Source organism: Narcine bancroftii (assembly GCF_036971445.1). Classification (NCBI taxonomy): domain Eukaryota; kingdom Metazoa; phylum Chordata; class Chondrichthyes; order Torpediniformes; family Narcinidae; genus Narcine; species Narcine bancroftii. Next base: position 89,363,053 of record NC_091478.1, on the reverse strand, counting down.
CCCCTGATTACTCCTATAAACTTTGCTCCCTTAATTTTATACACTTGTCCTTTGATGTTTGCTGATCCTGCCCTGGGAAACAGATGCTGGCTGTCCACCCTATCTATGCCTCTCATAATCTTGTAGACCTCTATCAAGTCTCCTCTCTTCCTTCTGTGCTCAAAAGAGAAAGATCCCAGATCTGCTAACCTTGCCTCATAAGACTTGTTTTCTAATCCAGGCAACATCCTTCTAAATCTCCTCTGCACCCTCTCCATAGCTTCCACATCCTTCCTATAATGAGGTGATCAGAACCGAACACAATAGTCTAAGTGTGGTCTAACCAGAGAGTTGCAATATGACCTCTCTACTCCTGAAGTCAATCCCCCTATTAATGAAGCTCAGCATCCCATAGGCCTTAATTATCCTATCAACCTACGTGGCGACCTTGTATGGATTTGAACCCCAAGGTCCCTCTGTTCATCCACACTCTTAAGTAACTGACCATTAACCGTGTACTCAGCCTTCTGGTTTGTCCTTCCAAAATGCATCACCTCATACTTAACTGGATTGAACTCCATCTGCCACTTTTCTGCCCAACTTTGCATCCTGTCCATATCCTCTTGAAACCTTTGATAACCTTCAGCTCCATCCACAACTCCTCCAACCTTTGTGTCATCCACAAACCTACTGACCCACCCTTTCGCCTCTTCATCCTGGTCATTTATAAAAATCACAAAGAAGAGGTCCCAGTTCAGATCCTTGAGACTCTCCACTAGTCCGACCACTAGAGAAAATACTATCCTTCCACTACTACACTCTGCTTTCTTCCTGAAAGCCAATTTTTTTTTATCCACACAGCCAAGGTTCCAGTGATCCTGTGCCTCATGACTTTCTGGATGAGTCTCTCATGGAGGACCTTGTCAAATGCCTTGCTAAAATCCACATAAACCACATCTAATGCTCTATCCTCATCAATTTCATTTTTCACCTCTTAAAAAAATTCAATTAGGCTCGTGAGACATGATTTTCCCTTCACAGAGCCATGCTGACTACCATTGAGTAAACTGTACTTCTCCAAATGCTCAAAGATCCTACCCTTAAGAATCCTCTCCAATAGTTTGCATACCACTGATGCAAGACTCATCAGTCTACAATTCCCAAGATTCTCCCTATTACCTTTTTTTAAACAAGGGGACTACATTTGCCATTCTCCAATTCTCCAGCATCTCCCCTGCAGCCAATGAGGATTCAAAGATCATAGTTACTGCCCCAGGTATCTCTTCTCTCACTTCCCACAGTAGCTTGGGGTACATCACATCTGGCTCTAGAGATTTATCAATCTTGATGTTTTTAAGAAGATCTAACTCTTCCTTCTCCTTCCACATTATCCAGCACACAAGCCTATTCTATTCCAACCTCACCTTGATCAAGGTCTTTTTCTCTTGTGAATACTGAAGCAAAGATTAATTTAGGACCTTCCCAACCTCCTCCGCCTCCAGGCACATGTTGCCTCCTTTATCCTTTAGTAGCCTTCATCTTTCTGTTCTTCACATTTGCATAGAACACCTTGGGGTTCTCCTTAATCCTACATGGCAAAGCCTTTAATGTTCCTGTTGAGCTCTCCTAAGTCCTTTCTTAAGCTCCTTCCTGGTTACCATGAGCTCTTCCTGTTTCCTGTTTCCTATATCTAACATAAACTTCCTTCTTCCTCTTGACTAGTTGCCTCACCTGTTTCATCAGCCATGGTTCCCTTTTCCTACCACCTTTTCCTTGTCCCAGTCGGACAAACCTATCTTGAACACAGCATGTGGTGCCTAAACTTCCTCCACATTAGTTCTATGCTTTTCACCCTTGAACATCTGTTTCTAATTTACTCGCGCTAGTTCCTGCCTCATCCCTCATAATTAGCCTTTCCCCAGTTAAGCACTTTCCCATTTTGTCTGGTTTTGTCCTTTTCCATCGCTATGCTGAAGCTAAGGGAGCTGTGCTCTCACTCTCATCAAAATGCTCCCCACTGAGAGGTCCACCACCTGACCAGGTTTATTACCCAGAACTAGATCTAGTACGTCCTCTCCTCTCATTGGCTGGTCTGCATCCAGTGTCAGGAATCATTCTTGAACACTCTTGGCAAATTCAGCCCCATCTCTCCCTCTTGTAGTCAGGAGGTGTCAGTCAATATTAGTGAAGTTGAAATCACCCATAACTACAACCCTGTATTTCCTGCACTATTCCAAAATCTGCCTGTTTATCTGCTCCTCGGTGTCCTGAAGGCTATTTAGGGGCTACTTCAAGCACAGTAATAGCTCCCTTCTTATTTCTGACTTGCACTCACACTGACTTAGTGGACGTTCCCTCTGCAGCATCCTCCTGTTCCATAGCCATGATACTATCCCTGACCAGTAATGCTACTCCTTCCCCCCCCCCCCCCCCCACCCTTTTATACCTCCCATTTTTTCCATTTAAAACATCTAAACCCCGGTACCTGCATCCTGCTCCTCCAAGTTTCGGTAACAGCTCCCACATTGTAGTTCCACATACTGATCCATGCTCTAAGAACATTTATTCCCCTTTATTCCTAATGCTCCTAGCATTGAAATAGACATATTTCAACCCTTTTAACTGGCTACATTTATGTTTTGCCACTTGCCTCTTTTTTTTCTGACAGAGGGTCATCAAGCTGAAATACTAATGTTACTCGATATTCAAATGGCCTGATTTGCTATTTTCAGCAATTTTGCTTTTATTTCAGTAGAAGGCACTCATTAATAATCTTCATCAGAAACACTTGATTGATTTACCCAAAATCTATCCTCAGCTACCGAGATTAATTATATTTCTAACTGCCTCTATAACTGAGCTCAGTCATTTTTTAATGGCTTATATGAAGAAAATTTAAGGTTTGATATTTCTCCTCTGTCCTTGTATGATTCTGGGTGTAAACTGAGGCAATTATCAGGAATGGAGGATTGTTCATCAACACTGATTATGGAGCAAAACATTTCCTTCAGCGCACAATGTCCATGTTGACCATGCTGCCAATCTAAACTAATTCATGCGAGTCTATATTAGACCTTTAGTTTGATTCTACTCTCACAAGAGCAAGATACAATGTGCAGATATTGGAGGAGTCCAGGACAACAATCCTGAGTTGCTAGAGAGACGATATAGAGCAAGGTAATTGGTGATCGGCCTTAGGTCCTGCAGCTGTGCAGCTAGGATTCTCCAGAATAAGATATAATCCATGATGTTTAGTTATGTTAGTATAACTTAAGTATGTAACCAAGCAGAATAACTGTTATAAATTGATAGTATTGGAATGGAAGTTAGAAGTTTGCACACTCTCCCATGGGAGACATCCCTGAAAAAAATTCACTAATCTTATTAAGATGCAACATTAAGAGTCCTTCATCATCATTTTTAGTGCATAGGAAGTGAAAAGTATTGTGGTGGCAATTGATTTTTGCAAAATTGTTTTTTAGAAAAAAATTGAAACTGCGAATTGTTACATCGCAGACCAACAGCAATTTAGCAAGACAATGATATTTTTAAAACAATGTTTTTATGAATAATTACTAAAAATATAACATCTTACTTAAATCTAAACTTAACCCCAACTCTGTGTGTGTGTGTGAGAGAGAGAGAGGGAGAGAGAGAGAGAGAGAGAGAGAGAGAGAGAAGCTCAAACCATTACAGCTTCAGCACAATTCTGGAAAGTCAATTCCAAAAGTTTAGTCTTAGAAATCCTATATTGAAACTCACAACTTTTAAAATGACAAAAGTTTCATGAAGTTGGTGAGATACTGAATGATCAGACTGCTCAAAACTCATGAATCCTGTTGAGTTGTTTCCAGAGAAATGTTATTTCATACAAATGATTGTCACAACTCCCCTCTTCCTTGCAGAGGGAAATGTGGCTTCCACAATGCTTCCAAAAATCTAGGCAAGGTTCAAACAAAATGACCATCAGAATGGTCACGATCCATTGAATGGTCACGATTCTTTTACCCAGATATGGGTCAATCAAAATGACCACTACAATGGTCATGGTGGATCACTGTATCCCCTTCCAAGGATAAACAGCAGAAGTGACCAGTTCGCAGAAAGACTTCACTTCAGTGTCTTTAGATGACTTGCTGATCATATGGAATTCTGTTTCTCTTTCAATTTCCCAAAAACATGCCATATGACTTCTCTACCAGATGTCTTTCCTTGGGTAAACAATCCATTGCTCTGGTTCTTAGTTGACAGTATGAACTCTGTTTATGGGTTGGACCCAATGGTACCAAGTTGTCTGGAAAAATGTGTTATGAAATCTGTGAGTGTTTTGCAGCCCTGAACCAACCCCCAGAGTAACACTCACTAAAAACAGGAATTTGGAAATGTAGAATTTATCTACTTCTCACATAGTTACTGTAACTGACTGCATACCAAATATTTCAATGAATTGGAAGAATATTTTTCTCCTGGCATTCTAGAAATAGTCAATTCATTTTGGTCTATTTCAGGTCATGACATATTGTTATGGAAGTCTGATGGTCTCAATGTTTGTTTGGTGACAGTATTTGTATGGAGATTCAAAATGACGCTTGTAAGTCTACTCTGAAATGGTTTGGGAGGAGGTTCCACTGTCTATTAATCCTAGTTAATATTCTCAATTTGACTGACAGCAGGCTTTAAAAAAAATTGTGCTGGTTGGGAGAGCCCTGCCCCCATGTCAGCTAACTTCTTGATCAACTGCTGAGGTTGTGATCTGTAGGTAACCAAGCAAATGATTGCTGATTTGATCTAAGCCGTCTGATCACCTGAGTGGCCTAGATTAAATGCCTCCCCCAAAAAATCCCAAGTAACAGGTATGTCTTCGAATAACAATTCAATACATTATTATAGGTATTAAGAGTTAAGTAGCAAAAACCTCCATTGAATCCTAAGATACATGGTAGACATTTAAATTGTATTTGCAATTAAATCTATAATCATACTGCAAGCTTAAGGGGCCTTACAAAGAAAATCCCTGACATTCATTGCAGTAGGTTTACTTATATTTATGCAAAGAAGGTTTCAGGTTGAACATTTGCTTGATATAAATTTCCTAAATGGTTGGTACTTCAAACTGGATGATGGGCAAGAAATGATATAATTTGTCACAAGATCACAAGGCAAAGCAGTGACAGGTGAAACAAAGTCTTCCCTGAGCTAATGTCCTTACTTTATTATGTATTGCCCCTCATCACTTACTGACTGACACACCCACTAAATTAAAGTGTACATTTGACCACAAAATATTGTGCACAAGTAATATTGAGCACAACATTTTGTATTAAATCTTATCAGGATGGAACATTAAGAGCATTTCATCATTTTAGCCAGCTTATTTAATGCATAGAAACTGAAAGAAGTCACAAGAAGTCCAATGAATCAAAGCCCTCATCACTAAACAAAAAGAATTTAAGAGAAATCATTTCCCCAAAGACCAACAGGACTATGCAAATCATTAATCCCATTAAGTTTGGCATTAAGATCACTCTGTTTAATGGAGGAAGGGAGGCAAAAGGGGAAGAAAGGAATAGAAGAATATTTTTAAAGAACTAGATAAACACAAGCAGTGGAGGCTCCTGTGGAGGAGAGACAACAGCATGGAACAATTGGTCTGAATGGTCTAATCCTGCACTGTAATTTTGTACAGTTTATACAAGGCTAAGCTTGCTTCTAACTCTGCTAGATGGTTTATTTTTGGTGTGGATGAAAAATCTACAGAGCTCCAAAGAACACCTACCTCCCGAATAAGAACAAATGCTGCAGAGGCAATAGCTATTGACTTGCAGGAGACGCCAGTTATGAGACAAATCCATTGGGGTGAACAGGGGAAGTTAGAAATAGCCTCACGCAAAGGGTTAATAGAATATCTTAGTTCTGTACATGGTTAGGAAAGGGCAGATTACAGTATCATTTAAAAGAAGTACTATAAAGGAAGGGGTGGGTAAAATGGGATTAGAATTGTGATGTACATCTGAAAAAGGAAGGGACTAAGTGATGGAATAATTTCTTTCAGTGGTGTAGGAGTCTTTTCTTCTTTGGCTTGGCTTCGCGGACGAAGATTTATGGAGGGGGTAAAAAGTCCACGTCAGCTGCAGGCTCGTTTGTGGCTGACCAGTCCGATGCGGGACAGGCAGACACGATTGCAGCGGTTGCAAGGGAAAATTGGTTGGTTGGGGTTGGGTGTTGGGTTTTTCCTCCTTTGCCTTTTGTCAGTGAGGTGGGCTCTGCGGTCTTCTTCAAAGGAGGCTGCTGCCCGCCAAACTGTGAGGCGCCAAGATGCACGGTTTGAGGCGTTATCAGCCCACTGGCGGTGGTCAATGTGGCAGGCACCAAAAGATTTCTTTAGGCAGTCCTTGTACCTCTGTCACGGTGGCCAGTGGAGAGCTCGCCATATAACACGATCTTGGGAAGGCGATGGTCCTCCATTCTGGAGACGTGACCCACCCAACGCAGCTGGATCTTCAGCAGCGTGGACTTGATGCTGTCGGCCTCTGCCATCTCGAGTACTTCGATGTTAGGGATGAAGGCGCTCCAATGAATGTTGAGGATGGAGCGGAGACAACGCTGGTGGAATCGTTCTAGGGGCCGTAGGTGATGCCGGTAGAGGACCCATGATTCGGAGCCGAACAGGAGTGTGGGTATGACAACGGCTCTGTATACGCTTATCTTTGTGAGGATTTTCAGTTGGTTGTTTTTCCAAAATTTTTTGTGTAGTCTTCCAAAGGCGCTATTTGCCTTGGCGAGTCTGTTGTCTATCTCGTTGTCGATCCTTGCATCTGATGAAATGGTGCAGCCGAGATAGGTAAACTGGTTGACCGTTTTGAGTTTTGTGTGCCCGATGGAGATGTGGGGGGGCTGGTAGTCATGGTGGGGAGCTGGCTGATGGAGGAGTATGAAATGATTAATAGCAGTAACAATGGGTAAGCAGAAACATTACTTTGGAGGACAAATCAGAATTCACCAGTTGCAGGTCATTACAGTAGGACCTGACATGGCTGTTTTAGTTCACACTCAAAGCTTCAACTCGGAAATTGTAAGAGAAATAATTTTGTGTGAAAGAGGGAGCAAGAGTAGGCCACTTAGCCTGTCAAGCTTTCCCACATTCAATATGATCACAGCTGATCTGCCCTTTTCCTTATCTTCTCTCTTCTGGTAGTTCTTTATTGCCCTCAAGTCCCTGAGCGCTCAAAATAATGATCTCCTTTCTTTTTAAATACTCTCAATGATTTTGGCTCCACAACCCTCTGTAGTAGGTAATTCCAGAGATTCACTGTACTCTTCAAGAGGGCCACTCTCCTTTCTTGGGGCCATTCTATTATCCCGTTTCAAGTTAGGGTTTACCCACGAAGGGAAAACACTGCAGGGAATTAATAGCACATTATTGGGGTTCTGGAGTTTGAGCTACATTTGCAGGATTTGTTGCCTATGATGCAGAATAAGGAAGATGAACAAAACAAAAAGCTTCACACAATTTGGTACCTTGCAGGTGAAGAGAAAGGTTCCTTAAAATGATGACTTGGGGAAGCCGCTGAAAGCAATCAGAATGTGGCATCAATTGACAGTAATTAGACTACTGCGCTTGTCACAAATACAGAGCTGAAGAAGCTTAAATCATAAATGTTTTCATCCTATAGATGTCTTAACAACCACTGAATCAATTGTTCCAATGGAAGAGATTGGCTATAGGAATCCTTAAAGCTCTTGGAGGTACTAGGAGCTGTCATTGCTAATGTCAATGCCGGAGTCTGTAGATATCTGCGGTGGCATTTTGGCAGGTGCACCCAGTCAACCTCTCACACCAACTGACAACATTGACCTGTTCATTCTGCTCTGCTAAATTAAATGACAGATGAGAAATGAAAACAACCTCCACAGCTGTGAAATATCTAATTTGGCACTGCTGCTGTGTTGGATTTCAAACAGGTACGATTAGTATGTGTGATTGGTGAAGACTAAGACATTATGGGAATCACTTTAAACAGTAATAAGAATAAAATCAGAATGCTTAGTTACTTACAGGCAGAAGAGAAGCTTGGCTGAGAAGCCTTGGAACAATCTTACAACTTCTGGGAACTAAAGGAGGCACTATCTCACTGTACGTTATCTCCCTGTCATATGTCTGCTGTTTGCAAAAGACACTCTACTCAAGGCAATGAACAGTTGAGTAGTTGATCTCTAATTATTTTTTTTCTTTTGAGATGTTGATTCACTGACATAAATGAGCTAGACTCTTTAAAGTGGCATTTTCCACACAAACCAAGAAATGGTTTTGCTGGTTATCTCTCCATTACTATCTACAGTGAACAATCCAGCCAGTATTCTTCAAACAACTTTACTAATCAGACTTTGTTCTATTCCAGCTCATTACACTTTGAAGTACTGATGGACATCGGGGATGTCAATAGGGTTTAATGATCTGTAATGAAGCTTTGGGTCCTAAACACTTTAAATTACAGAGGGTGAATGACAGAAGTGCTCTGACTAGAGAGGAAACTGTGACATTGTGAGATATGAGACATGGATATGCGTTAAACTGAATTATTGATGCTCTGTAAACTCTCGTGGTTTACATTGAATGCATTGTGACCAGAGTAACTCTTATCACCTTTCCATTATACTCAGTACATTTACCATGGTAGAAGCATCATTGCATTATCATGGGAATTCAATTTGGTTGAACATCTGCTTTTAAAGTGCAACTATATTTATATTTTTTTCATCTGAAACTTTGTGATGCCTAAGTATTTCTAATTTGAAATCCTTTTTTTTTGCATTGGGTTGGGATTTTAACTTACTCTGACATTAACGATGAAAATGAAAGTTTGATCATTATCCAATGAATTCTTACAGAGGTTTAATAAATGAATATTACTTCTGCTTCATGTGAACCCCACTCATCTTCTTGGTGAATATTGGAACAATTTAAGAAGCAATCAGTTGTCTCTGAGAGAGGAATTTTATTCTTTCTAAATAGATCAGGGAAGAGAAGCAAAATGGACTTTCTTAACTATATCTATCAAGAGATACATGAAGAAAAAATGTTCAACTGAAATGTTTACTATCTAATCAGTTAATATAGAGATTCAAATCTCACATTGTACATTCTAAAGTATAATAGTACCATCTCTCTATCTCGATCACTGTAACTCAGAGGCCACATGGACTTTCATCAACTTTAAATGAATAACATCCAAAATGACAATTCGAAAAGCTCTGCTTTTTAAGGACTTTTCATTGTAAAATGCATGTACAGTCCAAATTTGAGGACACAATGTTTCAATATCAAGGTAATGCCTGCATCCTGACAGTCAGCTGTCAATTGATTTAGGCAGAACCTGCCAGCAGGCACAAAGCTTAATATTAATTTAAAAGTAAAATATCTGCAATAATATCTGATCATTGATTTGATTTGGTAGCTGAAATAATAGTCCTTTACATCAGGCATCATAGCCATTTATAAATTGAGGAAATCAGGAACTCAGAATTTCCACACAGTTTGGTGCGAGCATAATCTGAATCTAAAGTGTTTACAGGCACTCCCCAACTTACGACTGTAATAGGGAGTGAAGGATTGGTTGTATCTTGGAATGGACAGAAGTTGGAATTTTGCCCACACGCGTGGAGTACCGAAGTCTTAAAGCAAACCTTTTAATCATTTTTTTTTTAATCGCAGATTTGACTCTAACAACTTAAATCTTCCTGAATTTGTCAATCAACCTAGGCGAATCTTTCCACATTCTGGTCCATGCTTTCCTTGTTAGTCGGCGTTCCGGGGTTGGGCGCCGGCATCTTGATTCACGTGCATACGTGTGAGTCTTTGGTGCAAAAGTTACATGCCCTGAAGATATTGAATTCACGTCCTTAACTCTCACGCATGCATCAACCAAACTCCAATAAGTGAACCCACCCAAGTCTCGTGCATGTGCGAGCCTTCGGTTTGCGCATGCACGAGAATTTAGATGATTTATCCCAGCTCCGGGACCCCGGAACACCAACTAACAAGATAAGTATGCATATTTTGGCTCTTACATACCCTGTATCCCTGTTATAGTTTGTGAAATACAACATAAGCCGTGAAAATTATATATATATGTGTGTGTGTGTGTGTGTGTGTGTGTGTGTGTGTGTGTGTGTGTGTGTGTGTGTGTGTGTGTGTGTGTGTGTGTGTGTGTGTGTGTGTGTGTGTGTTCCCCACCCATCTCCTCACAACAGACCAAAGACATGAGTATTTATTTATATTTGAAGTGTGATTTATGGCAAGATTTACACTGTGACGCTTCCACAAAACAATCAATTTTGTGACATATTCATTACAATAAATTCTGATTCCAATTCTGATTCTGAGTTAAAATCCATTGCCACTAGTGACACTTGTGTTTTCCTGCATATTCTTGGTGCTGACATGAACAAAATCCCCCTGAGGCACCTGGCTGGCCCTGCAATATGCTGGTGGATTCCTCATGGAGACCCAAGTGAACAGGCAGCATCAAATCTCGATAAAAATGTCCCAAAATAGTGAATGACCACTTCTTTCCATGGAAGAGATTAAATTAGTTTGTAGCCATAGGCAAATGGAGTGACCTTACATTACTTTAGCTTTTCAATTGTAAGGCAGAAGCAGAATAACACATTTATAATACAACTCAGGCAGAAACTTAATACTTCTGTATCTAACCCCATATTCCCCTTTCACCTCAAGACATTGCATGATGTGCTCATAAAGAATGTTGTTCAGTATCATTGTTAGTTCAATAGCAAAAAATTCACATCATCCTGACACATATATCACTCTTCCTCCATCATCACGGTCTAAGGGACTAAATTCTGAAACTCCTTACAAGACAACACTGTGGGATTACCATCAGCAGAAGATAATTCAAGATGATATCTACTACCTTCTCCTCAATGATGGGAAATACAGGCTTCGCCAGCCCAGAGGTGGTGCATTATGTTAGTAAGTATCCATGATAATTTTAAGGTCTTAAATTTTAAACTTTTACATTAATGAGCAAAATGACAGGTTTGTAAAAGGAAAATGCTCATTATTGGATTATATGTCAATTAAGAAAAGGAAAGGGGTAAAAAAGAACCTAAAATTGCCAATATAGATGATTTTTTAGAAAAATTCACTTCCATTTCTCCCCGAGGGATGATTCACTAATTTAACAAAATGCAACAGTAAGAGTAGATTACATATATATATATATATATTAATTGCCCAGTAATAAAATCTAAAATTTGGAAGTGGTAATCTTTTAAAGAGGGTTCCTTTCTACCCTTTTCTTTTTCAAAATGACATATAATCCAATAATGAGAAATGGGTGGAGAATATGGGCTCAATTTAGAAATTTTTTTGGCTATAATAATTTCTCACTTGCTAGTCCCAATAAAGATAACCATCTTTTTCAGCCGTCTTTGTTGGACGCAGGTTTCAAGGAATTGTATAGATTAGGTATCAAAAGTTATTAAAATATTTTTATTTAAGATAATTTTGCCTCTTTTGAACAATTGATAGCAAAATTTATACTTCCTAATAGACACTTTTTTAGATATTTACAAGTTAGGCATTTTGTTCAGTCCAAGTTTTCTGATTTTCCTTGAATCTCACATATAAATATCCTTGCTTTACTTTTTGATTTGCAGTTCATTTGCAGTGGATTAATATCAAGTATTTATAATGACCTATTGGATTTAAGATCAGCCTCAATAGCTGGGATTAAGAATGAATGGGAATGTGATATGAATATAACATTTTCAGAAGAAGATTGGTATTTTACTCTTAGTTTGATTAATGATTCCTCATTTTGTACAGGGCATTGTTTATTACAATTTAAGGCAGTGCATAGAAGATATTTGTCCAAACTTAAATTATCCTGTTTTTATGCAGATGTTGATGCAGTCTGTGAAAAGTTTAGAATTTTTGAAGCATCATGATTCATATGTTTTGGGAGAGCCCCATTTTTTTTTTAAAATTGAGAGAATATTTTCCAAACTTTATCAACAATTTTTAAGATCAAAATAGAACCATGCCCTTTAATTGCAGTGTTTAAGTCTTATCTGGATCTATCTTTGTCTGCAACTCAAGAGAAAGTTTTAGCTTTTATCATGTTGATAGCCAGATGAACAATTTTAATTAAATGGAAAGATGACTCTTCACCTACTCATACACAGTGGTTACATGATGTTATCATCATGTAACCACTGTGTATGAGTAGGTGAAGAGTCATCTTTCCATTTAATTAAAATCCTATTTAAGTTTGGAGAAAATTAGACACAACATTAAAGATAGAAAGTTTCAGTTTGACAAGATGAGGGGCCCATTCATGGACTTCTGTCATAATTGAAGAATTTAGAAGTTTGGAGGCAGCTGGGGCTCTTGATCTGTTGTCTGGAGGTTGCTTTTTGATCCATAGCTTCACAATTTCTACAAGTTAACCTAGGTTAGAGTGAGGGGTTAGATTAGTTACATTAATTTGTTACTTTTTTCCTTTTTTCTTTTTTTCAGAATAAAAACATAAATATGGGTTTATGTTTGAGTTATTTGTGGTTATCATAGATCATACCAACAAATAAGATGCAATTATCTTTAACTATATAAAGGGGTTTTCGCTTTTGTTGCATTAAATTTCATTCTATATTATATTGGACACAATATGAGAAATGGATTAATCATGAATTAATAGATCATAGATATGGATGTCAAGGTATGTGATATGTATACAAAACAAACTATTGAATGGTATTAATAAATGATTATATATGTAGATTTATATTAAACTCAATACAAATATTTTAAAAAGTAAAGAAGGAAAAAGCTAAAGTTTTCATTTTCCTGCTCTCATTTAATTATTTTCACTATTTTTTTTTCTCGTTCATGCTGGATTTGTCATTCCAGCATTTGAGGAGGTTACCATCAACAAGTTTGGTTAAAAACTGATTGCAATTTCAGTGTTTTTCTTTTGTGAATTGCAATTGAAAAATTAAACACAACCTGGAAATAAATGTCCTATGGTTTGATATTGATGGGCAAAAGAATTATTTATAACAAAGCAAACTACTTTACAAAGCCACTATTTACTTGTTCCAGGAAACACATCAGATTGTACCATGAAACGCTTTGAGAGGCTGGTCATGGTCAGAATTAACACGTACCTAAGCAAAGATCCGGATCCACTGCAAATCGCCTATCATCACAATTGCTCCGCAACAGATGCAATATCGCTGGATCTCTACTTAACTCTGGATCAGCTTGAAAACAGAAATTCATACACACGGCAGCTCTTCATCCTTCAATACCATTATTCCCTCAGTACTGGTCAAGAAGCAACAAACTCTAGGCCTCTGTAGCCCTCACTGCAATTCTATTCTTGATTTTCTCATTGGAACATCACAGTCAGTAGGAATTGGAAACAACATCTCCTCCTCACAGATCATCAACGCAGGTGCACCCTAACAATGCGTGCTTAGCCCACTGCTCTACTCATTATACACCCATGACTGTGTGGCCAGGCACAATTCCAATGCTATCTACAAGTTTGCTGATGACCCTACAATTGCCAGCAGAATCACAAACGGCAATGAGGAAGTGTACAGGAGGGAGAAAGATCAGCTTGTTGAATGGTGTAACAACAAAAATCTTACACTCGACATCAGCAAAACCAAGGAGAGGATTGTGAACTTCAAGAGGAAGTCAGAGGAACATGATGAAGTCCTCATCAAGGGCTCAGTAGTGGAGAGGGTCAAGAACTTCAAATTTCTAGGTGTCAACATCTCCGAGGATCTGTCCTGAAGCCTCCACGTTCATGCAATCCTGAAGAAGGCTGTACTTTGTGAGGTGTTTGAGGAGATTTGGTATGTCACTGAAGACTCTCGGAAACATCTACAGGTTACTGTGAAGAGCATTCTGGCTGGTTGCATCACTGCCTGGTATGGAGGCGCCAACTCTCAGGACAAGAATAAACTCCAGGGAGTTGCCTGCGACATCACAGGCACCAGACTTCACTCCATTGACGACATCTACACGAGGCGGTGTATTAAAAAAGCAGCCTCTATCCTCAAAGACCCCCCACCACCCAGGGCATGCCCTTTTCATTCTGCTACCATGGGGAAAAAAGGTACAGGAGCATAAATATGAGCCCTCAATGGCACAAGGACAGCTTCTTCCCCACTGCCATCAGATTCCTGAGTAATCAAGGAACGACACTGCTTTAATTTTGTGCATTATTATGTTAATTTTTTATAGTAATGTCATAAGATGGTTATAATATGAATGTTTGCTCTACGACACTGCCGCAAAACACCAAATTGCATGACTTGTTCATGACAACAAATTGTGATTCTGATGTCTTTGCAATATTTTGCACTTTGCTTTCAAGCCAATGGCTTCCATTAAGAAAAATTCTTTTAAATTAGTTCAACATACAAAGGACTAAACGGGAACAATCTTATCAATGCTTGATGACTTCATCATGGCAAACAGATTTGCAGATATTTGTTAAGAATCTGACATAATTTCTATAACAGGGTGGTAAAGTGGCTGGAAATATTCGCAATAAGTACAAAAAATATCTGAGCTCCACAGATGGAGGAATACAACCTGGAAAATTGGTGTGACACTGAGCTGTGTCCTGACAGTTCCAAAACTCACCATGAACTCCATCTTTGTGGAAGTGAAGAATCGCCTGCTATGTGTTTACGATAATACTGAAAACTGATTAGAACTTTCGGTAATGAGATATTTTTATTTTCTGTAAGAGACGTATTCTGCAACTGATAATTAGTCATGCATTTAATCACATTATTTATCACTTCACATAATTATGGAACACAGAGAGTGGAGATAGATTAAGGAAAATAGAATTAGTGAAATTTGACAATTTTTTATTATTCCCTTTATTTGTGTAAATTCACTGATGAAAAATTACCCCTTGCTATTTCATTGGCTGTTACTAAATTACTAATGGCTTAAATGCAGTTAAAATCAAATCAATTGGTGACTTTTGATTTTTTTTTTAATTTCTTTAAATTGAAAGTTTTAAATCTAAAACTTTTCTATTAAATATTTACTCATATTCACAGTTGCTAAATTGGAATCACATTGCCTGTAGGATTTTTTTGTATTATATGGAGTGAAACGTGAACAAAAAAGATGGAACATTTGGCATAGAAGCAACAGCATGGAAGTTTGCAATAGACTGTCATAACCATGTTTCCTGACCAGGTTTTCAATATTCAAATTATGCTGCACAGTATGACCACTAGGTGTCTTACCAATACATAATACAACGTTTAAGTACCGTATTCCCATTCTGCTGATGAATGTTTTCTGAGTATCTTGTTCAATTACCTTCTTTTTTCTCTCTAGAGTGAATCTTACAAAAATTATATGACAGTAGAGGCTAAAAGCAGTTAACTCTTCAAGATAAATGACAGAATGCACAACTGGAAACAAAGAATACAGAGAACTTGTTTCTTAGCTCCTGTTCTTAAACCAGTTATTCTATAAGTTCATTAAACTTATACAGTTCAAAAACAGGCCATTCAGCCTGCACTATCGATAAACTATCCATTTAGATTAATCCTACATTCCATCCCACTTTTTATTCTTCCCACATTCTCATCAACTCTCTGCTATCTCCTAATTTCTACCACACAGCTACATTCTAGGTTGCCATTTAACTCATCCACCTGTACATCTTTATGACGTGGGAGGAATGCAGTGCACCCAGAGAAAATCCATCAGGGAAAACGGACAGCACCCAAGGTCAGGATTGAACCTGGGTCCCTGCCTTCATGAGGCAGTAACTCTACCAGCTGTGTCATTGTGCCATCCTCACTGTTATTAGCTCTTAGTCTATACATCACAAGAGGTGATTGTTACTAAAGGAAAACTCACATTTGTGAATATTTTATTTGGTTGAAATTATGAGAATTATTATAAATTAATCAAAACTCAAGGAACTGAAGTAATCAGTTTCTTTGAATCAATCCATGAAACCAATAACTGAAATGGAGGTGGATCACGATTATATGATATTGTCCAATATTCTTATTTTCTGACACAAGATTCATGAAAAATTTAATGAAGTAGAGCTGTGGTTCACTGTGAGTATGGAAAACATACAGGCGAGCTATCTTTGAGCATCCTGCAATTGGTTTGAAATGCTGGCACCATAAAAAAGTGACTTGCTTCATTCTAATATCACTTGGCCTTTCACTTATAATGTGATATTTACAGAATGGAATTTCAAGTATTTTTTATTGAAAGAAATTTGTAATGCTAATTCATCAGTCATATTGTAAGGAAAGAACAGAATATTTCCAGAAAAAAAAGAGAGCATTTTGTAAATTTGTTTTGGGGAAAATTTTTGTTTTGCATTTGGTGCGAATGCAACTCGACAGCAGTAGTCTTACACTTCGAAATGGGCTGTATTTAAAATTGTCAAAGGAAAATGTAATAAACATTTGCTGATCTAAAATAGTGTTCATTCCAGTTTATTCCCCAGCTTTTCAGAAGAGCGACATATCATGTTTCTCACTTGGAGCCCAAAGGAGAGAAGGTAGAGATTTTGACTGGATCTGTAAAGGAACTCCCCCAATTAGCTTCAGAGCCCATTGTGGATTCCTGCTTACCTGTACAGTCTGACAGATATTATATCATTCTGTGTGAAAATTATTAAACAAACAGGGCAGTGAATGAATGCAGAATCACCAGCTGTGATTAAACTGAAAACTGCAAGTTTATGAAAGAAATGAGTATTTATTTAATGAACGAAACCTAAGTGGGATTTTCATATTTAAGCTCTGTTCCGCAGAACATACTCCAGTTTAAAGAATTCTCATTGAAGAGTACATACATTATTAAATTCTTGATTTATCCCATCACTGTGCAATGTATACATACTTACAAGTGGTATTTTCATAATTTATGCCACATGCAGGAATAAAACTATTGAGATCCCCTAACAGTTTCTCTCTTGAGTTTGACAGAAGTTGAGATTAAGTTTACATGGAGTATCTTTACTCTTTCCATTTTTGGTCCTTCTACCAGCTCAGCCTGGAGGAGGAAACATTCTGAAAGTGTTCCCATGCTGCTTCGGATTGGTTAACAGGAGCTGCATTTTCCAAGAACAGGCTTTGCATGGACTGTTCTCCCTAACTCGGAAATAAACAGGAAAATTTGAACGTCGCCCTCCATTTGGGCTTGATGTGGGATGGGACTGCATGGTATCCAGGTTTTCGATCCTGCCTCATTATCATTGTCCCCCGAATACTGGAAAAGTTTAAACTGTTGAACCGTGCCATCATACGAGTTGGATTGTTCCCAAAATGATTTGCTGCCACATGGACTAAACTCCCCAAAGCCTGAGATAAAACACCCTGAAAATATAGGCAGAACAAAGGTGGGTGCAGAACGCACATCATTGTATTTGTTGCTCAAAGCCGCCATTAATGCTAATGGCTGAATGTTCAAGTTATCCACACAGTTTTTATTTTGTTGCTGAATGAATACATCCTATTCAATTTCTGTATCACACTTGAGATAATCACCCGGCCCTAGCCTTTGTTCTGCAGGGATTCTCCCGTCATTCTTGCTGGGCTGCTAATGGGTAGAAACCCTCTGCCAGACACAGCTCAATGTCTCCTTTAAAAGCCTTCACTCATTATTTTTCCAGTCCGTTCCCACAGCCTGTATACTCTGTCTTGACAGCTTAAATATAACACAGTATTAACATTCGGAAATGGCTTTCGATTTCTATTTGATCTCATAATATTTGCTGTTGAAATGATAATTGCTACAAGCTGTAACAAAAAACAAAACTACATTTCAATCACCATAAGGTATTATCTCAGCTGATGAATTCTGAACCAAAAGATACATTTAAAATAGCCCATCTGCTCAGAACCACAGTGCGCAATTCTTTTCAGCTGACATAATCCAGATTGATTCGTTCAGCAGATAAAATTCAGGCCACTTCTGCCCTTTATAGAAGGAACATAATGCCAGCCTTTATTCAGTAACAATGTAACATAATGGGATCGGAATGTGCAAAATGACTGGTTCTTAAATTACTGTGACACACAAGGGCCCAAAACAAGCTGTGGTTTAATGTAAAAAATCATTAGACATAAATTACTAAAACATTGTACTGTAGCATTATTAAGGTCAAGCCAAGGCTGTTTATGATGTTTTTCAGATGAAAACTATTTGCCCATATCTCAAGCTCTATGTTTTTTACTGAAATTGCCAGGATTCATATAAACAAGGTGTTGTTATGCACACAAAAGTTGACATTGTGGTATAAGCTCTATCTAAAAGCTAAACGACTGGGTCATGTTATGTATGGAGATCAGTCCGCAGAACAGGTTTTTTTGGGTAATGTTTTTATCTAGATGGAGTATTCTGATTTAATAGCCCCCCTGATATAGGGTCTGACATGACATTTCACTTATAAGATGCAACATTTCATGTTGGGCTTTACAGCAAAAAAAAATGACAACCACTGTTGTCCAGTGACAAAGCCACATGACAGTAAAGTGTCACAGACAGGGATTGCAAATGTATTATCGTTCTACTTAGACAGAAATGACATCCTCCTACATCTCAGGAGACAATGTCACATAGTAGCTAAGCTTATTGTGCCAGCTGTACAGTCAACAATATTGACACCATCAGCCATTTTTTTTTTGTAAATCCATAGCCCTACACATTTGGGAGAGAAGAAAACCACGCATATTCATATCAAGTGCAAAAATTGTTCAGAAAACAAATGACTTACGACGATCATGCGAAAAAGAAGTGGAAATTGATCCCAGGCCTGTTGAAGAAAATAATTCAAAAGCTTGTTTCACTGATGCTTGTTTGTAATTGCTATAATCTACAATTTGTCTGAGCACAATTAAAATATAAAATAAAATGTCACTAAGTGATCATATTTGGTATTTAACTACTGAAGGGATTGATTACTATTAATGAAAGATTCTTTAACTCATTCTACATTAATGCTTTTTTAGAGGCAAAAGGTACTGTGATAAATGATTCCAAAGCAGATTCTCCATTTTATTTTATATTTTAATTGTGCTCAGACAAATTGTAGATTATAGCAATTACAAACAAGCAATAATTACAGACCAGCCTCCACACATGTTCAGCAATCTTTAAATTCAATGTTACTGTAATTACAAAAAAATGTTTTAAAATGCAAATACCTCCATGGTAATGTCTTGCAAATTGGAATATTGCCTTTTGTCCCTCTGGAGTTTGGGTGTGAGATTTTAATGTTGGTCATGATAAATATCCTCTAGTAATTAACAACCTTGCATTCAGTAATTCTTTGACATGGTTATTACAGTATTTCCTATTGAGCCAGGTAGGTAGTTACTTTACTGCACCTGTCAAACAAACATCTTGCTAGAAATTACTTTTTAGTTTTAGTAGGGAATGTAGTCACTGCCATTGACACGATGAAATGGGAGCTTTCTTTCTGTTGATTTTTCGGATCTCATCTATGACTTGGTTAAATGGATAAAGTAAGCATCTCTTAATCACTGCACTGCAATAACACACTCTACTGATTTTCCTTCATTAGTAAATATTACTTGCCATACCTTACTAAAACCATAGCAGCGGTACAGCTCCCCAAAATCCTTTAATTATCATCATGTTAATTACTTAATTACTGTAGAGTCCACGAAAAATATTGTTGGTTCTCAGTGCTCATTGCTCCCTTACTCAAAGTTATTGCTTAAGAATTTCTGCAGAACTACATATTCATTCTGTTCCCATAATAAAAAGTCCTGTTAAATGACTGAGATGTCTATCATACATACATGGATTAAATGGTGCCTACTCTCCAAAAATAATTTTAAATCAAAGCACATAATTTTGCCTGCTTAGAGAGTTTTGAATGGATTCTTTGTATCAACGTATCCATACTGATTTCCAAAGTATGAAAAGGAATAATTTTGGATAACAAACACTGAATTCTATAACTTGCATGAACACATTTACCTTTAAGTGAACAAAATATTGTAACCAATTGGCTCCAAATTGCTCAGAAAAACATATTTTTATCTTATTAATAAATGGATTATCACTTTTTTTTAAAATCTCTATAAACTGGAGCCAACTCGATACCCTTCCAGTAGCATCAGAGTTCTCGTTTCCAAACAAATAGACATTTGAAAAAGTCCACCCCATCTATTTTGACCATCATGCTTATCTATACTGATCCCACTTGCCTGCATTCATTCCTTAGCCCTCCATGCTGTGCTCATTCAGGTACCTATTCAGGTGCCTTTTGAACTGGTCCCATTTCCATCAATTTTTCTGCTGCCAGTTCACTCCAGATACTGTCTACTCTTCCTTCATAAGAAAAATATATATCCTTCAGGTACCAATTGAACTACCTCCCCCCCTTAAATCCCCCCCTCTAGTTTTAGACGGCCTTACAATGGGAAGCAGACTGTGGATATCTTCCCTATCCCTGTCTCATAACTATGCCACCTCCCAGCTTCATTTGCTCCAGAGAAAACAACCACAATCTATCAAATTTGTCCCTGAGATTTCAAACCCTGCAAACCAAGTAATATCCCCTTGGATCTTTTATGCACCTTCACATAAATTCATCTTTCCTGCCACATTGCAAACATCCCAACTTTTCAAGACAATTATTACCCATACTTCGTCCATTGTTCTGCCTCCCTGTGATGTTAATCATTTTTCATTGTGAAGAAACTTTAATTTTGCATGCCATTAGGGATATATGGTTCAGCACAACATCAAGGGCCTAAGGGCTTGTCCTGTGCTCTAGTAGTCTATGTTCTAAACCTCACCATTAGGAAAACAAATGCCCGACTATTGCATTGTAAGTTTCTGTTTTGTGCAGAAAGTCACCTCTCCACACTGTCCCGCCTCCGACCCTGTAACTCCTCCCCATAAGATTCATAATAAAGGCTCATTGCTTAGTTTTCTCCCTCCTTACCAGCCCTGGATCTGGGCCGGTGGCTTAAGTTTCAGGTTATTAAAGCCTTTAATCACTTGCTTTGAATCTGCTTGTGGTTATTGATTGCGCTACAATGTAATAACCTGATTACTTGCCATGGACAAGACGATCTGGGTGGTGAAGATGGAGGCTGATCCCAGGGAACCAGAGGCCTCCGTCAAGTGGCTACCCGATGCCCTGTCTCATGGAACCTGGGCCAGGGTGCAGGTAGATCACCTTCAAGCCCTCCACAATAGCCTCTGTCACCCGGGGGTCACCAGGCTCTACCACTTTGTGAGGGCCCGCAATCTCGCCTATTCAGTTGAGGAGATCAGGGAGCTGACCTGTAACTGCTCAGTCTGTGCAGAGTGCAAGCTGCACTTCTACTGGTTGGAGCAGGCTCAACTGATTGAGCCCCTTTTAATGTCTCAGTATGGACTTCAGGGCCACTTTCCTTCCATGAATCAGAACATGTACTTCCTGGAAAAAGTGGATGAGTACTCGTGCCTCCCATTTCCTGCCCGGGTATGACCACGCCCACGATCATTAAACCCCTCTGCAATCTCTTCACCTTCACAGTTACATTCACAGTGATTGGCGGTCCTCATTCATGAGTGAGGAGTTGCACCAATATTTCCTGACCAAGGACATAGCCATAAGCAGGACCACCAACTACAACCCCCGCGGGAATGGGCAGGTAGAAAGGGAGAATGGCATGATCTGGAAGGTAATCATCTTGGCCCTCATGTCAAAAGGGATGCCCTTCTCCCAGTGGCAAGAGTTCATTCTGGAGGTGCTACACGCCACCAGGCTCCTACTCTATACTACTACAAATACATCGGCACCTGAGTAATTGTTCTCATTCCCTAGGAGGTCAGTGTCAGGAATCATGCTGCCGGTCTGGCTGATGACCCGAGGGCCGGTGCTACTCCGCAGACATGTTAGGACCCACAAGGTACACCCACCAGTCGAGGAAGTGCACCTCTTGTATGCGAGCCACAATACATCCCCATATAGTACCCAGATGGAGAAAAGACACGGTGTATGTCTGGGACCTAGCTCAAGCAGGGGCCCCCAGAAGAGGAGGTGCACCCAGAGGCCCTGGTTAGTAACCAGCTGGTCCCATGTATCATCCAGACAAATGACCACTTGAACCCATCACCATTACACCCTACAACCATGAACTGAACCCCTGACACTCCCACACCTCCCTGGAACCTGTTTGGACTAAAACAGTTCAGCCCCTGGACACTCAGCCCGCCATACAGGTCACTGTCCCACAGGAGCCAACAACAATGCAACCAGAGCTGCAGTGATCACAGCGGCGGATAAAGCCACCGGACCGGCTGAGTATGTGAACTTTGAAAGACTGCACAACCAGTAACGATAGACCATGCCCCACTTCACCCTACCGGACTTTATCTAAAAAGAAGGGGTGAATGTGGTGGGACACAGTAGTGCAAGAGGTGACCTCACTACACTGTGCAGGCTGGCCCACCTCTGACCCTGTAACTCCTCCCCATAAGATTCCCAATAAAAGCTGGTAGCCCTAGTCTCCTCCTTCCACACCAACCTTGGTTCCAGGCCAGCAGCATGTAAAGATGTGCCTGAAGTTTCAGGTTTCACTCGCTTCGAATCTGCTTGTGGTTATTGATCATGCTACATGTTTTAAAAATATAAAATGTGCTTACAATATCATGGTCCCTAGCAATCCAATATGACTTAATAGAAGTATCCTTCGGCAAGACGTACATGATTCTACAAGCCAATAAGTCAACTTGCCATTTACAGCCCAAAATTGCAATGATTGGATTGCCAATCATTTCAATCGTTGCACATTTAATTGGTGGAGTTGATGGCAGGAATTCTGCGGGCTACTGGTACCAATGAGATCTGGGATGTAGCATTGCTCTATTGCCTAGGATTTTCCCTTCATAGTTATTAATGTGTGCTAAATCAGAGACAATGTGGCCACAATAGAGGCCTGCTGCTTGTTGACCCTCAGTACAACAGCATCACCACGTTAAAACACCAAGACTTTCAAGGTACTTCCGACACAATTGAATTCCCTCATTTATTCTGAGAGGGAATAAAAAAAATATCCTGAGTACAATTTGCAGGATTGAAATTTATTTTTCTGTTTGGTTCTGGCGCTCATGATTTACTTTGCTTTATTTTTCCACTGACAGCAACTTCCAGAATAGCGCTACTATCCACGGTTAAAGTAGCACCACGATACTTCAACCTGAATACACAAGATCAGAGAGAAGCCAAACTAATCTATTTAAAAAAACACAGAAAACCTGCCGACATAAATAGAACGACCTATCTTGCTGTGGACATTCTCACATCTAGTCATGGCCTTGCACGGCAGTTTATCTTTCGCTGTCTGCCTTGCTCAGAATGTGTTGTTTATTTTTGAGACCATCACGTGTACTATAATTATGATTCACTGCATTATAATGTTTCTGCCCAAACCTTTTTAACTTGAGAACCCATTATGAAAAATTCATTTTGTATCTAATCTCTATCCTCCGTCACTTGCACATGCACCAGATGGCAATGTGTTGTGCATTGGAAGGTAATAAATATAGAGTAACTCACTGAGAACGAATGATAACTGGGATCCTTTCAAGCATATGAAAGATCCATAACTCACGGGCCCTGCAGGGGCAAGCAAATTATGAAGGCTCCTGACAATGTATGAAAAAAAACCTTTGTGATAACACATTTTCAGTAGGCTTTTTTTGCTTAGTATGTGGGTTTCTAATGCAGTGGATTGACACTAGATAGGAAAAGTGTATTGAGGACAGTTGGTTAGCTTCCTCCTCCATTCTAAATATCGACATCCACTCAGTGTCTCAGAAAAACTGAAACAGGATGACACCTACACTAGACCTAAATCTGACAGCTAAACATAAAAACCAGGTAACAGTCATATTTAAAAACAAAGTTGTTTCAGTGGAAAATACACAATCGTGCCCACCGATGCTCCAAACAACTTCTATCTTAAGTGATTTTGATACTTATGCATGTTAAATCCCACCCCTTTCCTTCAATAACCTTGAATTGACTTAAGGGGTTCCTCGGGAGCAGAACTTTAGTACTAATATGAAATGCTTGGATATTTGGCACCCATGAATGTACCAACTGTGAAGCAATGGGACCAAATGTTTGGTAGCCAATACCCAAGTGTCTATTTAATGCTAGAAGTCAATGACAAATTTCTCCTCCGCTATTACCATGTATAAATATCCTCTTTTTTTTTAGCATTTTAATAGTAAGGGAACATTCAAGTAAGATACAAATACTCTAATAGATGCAAGCAGCTGAAATTAGAAATGTGCATTTTAATATTTACTTCTTCCAAAAGGTCAGGAGGACAGACATGGAAAGTGTGGCCTTCTTTAACTTCTTCTAAATGATTAAATGAAATAATGGAGGAGAAAATAGATTATGAATGAGACTATCTGGCAAGAAATATCAAAACACTGCTTCTATAGGAAGGGGGTAACTCAACATAGGAACATAGGAAGTAGGAACAGGTGTAGGCCAAAAATGGCTGATCTAATTTATGACCTAACTCCACCTACCTGCCTTCTCCCCATATCCCCTAATTCCTCTATCATGTAAAAATTTATCTAAACGAATTTTAAATATGTTTAATGAGGCAGCCTCAACCACTTCCCTGGTTAGAGAATTCCAAACATTCACTACTCTCTGGGAAAAACTATTTTTCCTCATCTCTGTCCTAAATCTACTCCTCCGAATCTTGAGACTGTGTCCTCTCATTTTAGTTTCCCCGGACAGCTCAAAAAACCTTCCTACATCTAGCCTATCCATACCCTTCATAATCCTATATGTTTCTATAAGATCTCCTCTCATTCTTCTGAACTCGAGCGAATACAATCCTAAACGATTTAATCTTTCATCATAAGTCAACCCTTTCATCCCAGGGATCAACCTAGTAAACCTCCTCTGGACCGCTGAAATGATGATACTGGAGAAAAAATAATGGGAAATTAGGAAATGGTAAATGTTTTGTGTCAGCCTGCATTATTAAAGATATTAACAGTCCAAAGAATGAAATAAAGCATAACTAATAAAGAGGAAGAAGGTGGGGACAAGAATAAACAACCAAGAATTGGAAATAAATTATTTCAGAAATTTTAGATAATTACTGAGGTTCAGTCTTCACCAAAAACATTCAAAGCAAAATCTTGCTAGAAAGCAAGAATAAAAAGTATATATTTTTAAAGGACTAGTACAAGGTAGATAGACAATATCAGTAGTCGATAACCCTGCATTGTACGGTCTTAAGGGAAGCGGCCGTGGAAGTATTGAATCTGTCAAAAGGTTTTTATATTTTGGAGCAGTCCTAGAGTCTTGAAAAATTGCAAATGCAACACCATGGCTCAAAAGAGGAGAGAGTCGAAAGGCAGGAACTATAGGCCAGGTAACAGAATATCTGCTACTTAGATAAAAAAAATAACTAGAATCTGGAATGAAAGGTTCCTGCGGGACTTGATAAAGAGTTTTGGCTTGAAACGTTGACCACTCTTTTTCTTCTAGAGATGCTATTTGAGCTGCTGAGTTTCTCCAGCCCAATGCATTTAGCTGCTGCTTTCCTGTTTGCTGCTGACTGTTGTCTCATTTGCTAGATTTATTTCTCATTCGCTTTCTTCTAATTTTCCCACTGAACTTCTGGAAATTAGCTTGCTTCTCACTTGTGATCGTGGCCTGACATCTGTTGTGTTTTCTCTTTGTGATCTATCGAACACTTTCTCTTTGGTCATCCTGGGCTCTCTGGTTTTGTTTTTCTGATCTTTCCCCTCTGTAGAAAAGTATTTTGACTACATCGGATCTATCATTCAAATGGAGATTGCCAGCCTAGCTTCAATTACTGTCAAATTCCTCCTTTGATCATTATTTCATTTGGGATGGCTCACTTTCCATAACCAGCCCAGCTATGCCACATTCCTTGATGCTTAAGAAAGTTTGGGGAACATTCAACAGGTGAGAGAGCATCTGTGGTGAAGATCTACGCACAGTACTTACTTTGTGCTCCTGGCACGCCCTCTCCTCCAACTGATGCCATCTTCTAAACTCCACCTCTCCCAGTGAAATACTTTCCCTTCTCACATACACCTCCCCAATGATTTTGATTTAGTCATAGAGCTTTGGAAAGGGGCCATTTGATGAGAGTTAATATATCAGCTTCAGGACCCATCATCAGAATCTATCAATTCACCAGTTTGGATGAAGGATACTAAAGTTAACAGTAAAAAGAAGGTATTGACATACCTAGCCCATGCTCTGTTCTTACCTCCACCATCAGGAAAGAGGTATAGATGCCACAGGACTCACACCACCAGGTTCAGGAACAGCTGCCAGCCCTCTACCATTAGACTCCTCAACGGCAAACTCAAATCGGGGATTAATTTAAGCACTCTTTTACTTTGCACTTAATCGATTTTTTAAATTTACTTCTGTATTGCAGTTTGTTTACATTTCTTTTATTTGTTTACATGTGTACATTTGTTTTGCACCACCAATAAGTGGCAATTTTGCCTTGCCTACAGGAAAAAGAATCTCAGGGTTGTATGTGATGTCATGTATGTGCTCTGACAATAAATCTGAAATCTAATTGTTTCCATTTCTACATATAGTGCCTGATTTGGTGAGCGTTGCCAGCAACTTCTGTTTTTATTTCAAAGTTCCAGCATCTCCACTTTTTGTTTTGATTTTCATTTAAGAAAGATCTCTTGAACACACTTCAGAAGCCCCCAGAGTCCAAATGCATTTTTAATGCTTCTGAACTCTAATTGGGTAGATTCTCTCTTTGATCATTTCTTTCACCGGCACTGTATTATTCTCCTTAATCAAAATAGCAACTCTCTTTATTTTTCATAAACATTTTGCATACAGGAATATTTAGAAATTGCCAGCAATTTTGGAACATCTCTGCATGCATGAATAATGTAATGAAAGTGGCTGTCAGTGATTGCACATCCTCCACAGATTGTCTTACCCTTTTGACACTGAAACAAGAGAAATAAGTTGAATTGGAAAAAACCTAAGGTGGGAAATTTGACTGACTGCTAATGTTAAATGTGTAAGAGGATTGGACATCAGATGTACTCATCTCCACACTTTGTCTTATTGTTGAATTAAACAGCGGGATGTAGGCTGCGCTAACATTTTACCATTTCATACACATTTTGATCCACCAGCTAAAGCAATTTTTTTATCTGTCAAACAAGTTTCACAAAAAAATGCCCTGAAAACATTATGATCAGTTACATGAGATTATAGTGAATGGCATATTATGCAAAGTTTACTTCCTGGCAAACTCTTCGACACTATAATGATTTTTTTCATATGTTTGGATTATAATTACCTTCCAGAAATGTTTTAAAAGATAATATACCACAGCAATGAATGTTTCTGTTCAATTTTTATCTAACCTACAAGTTAGGAATAGTTTGGATTTGCAACATAACTTTACCCAATACCCAATTTTATGTTCCAGTGGTTGGTCTACAATTGGAGTTTTCATGCATTGACTATGTATATTGTATGAAAAATTAATTGGTGCAGAGATGAGATATATCATAACTTAGTTTTATTCCAAGACCCCAACCATCCATAATTATTAAGCAATTTAGCCAAAGCATGTTTAAGACTCAAACTCAATGTCAATTACAGAAGATTCTAGAATAACATTTGTTATGTTACATTAATGCAAGCTTACAAATGTAGTTCTTAAAAATATGGCATGACAGCAAAAACAAAAAAAAAATCAAACATTTCTAAATGCAGCTTATGACAGGGTAGTTAAGAAGGCTAGTGGTGTGCTGGACTTCATTAGTCGGGGTCAATCAATCATGTTGCAACTCGACAAATCTCTGTTGAGACCACTCTTTGAGTTTACATTCAGTTTAGATCACCTCCTTATAGGAAGGATATGGAAGCTATGGAGAGACCACAGAGATATTTACCAGGATGTTATCTGAATTGGGAAATAAGTCTTGTGAGGCAAGGTTAGCAGAGCTAGGACTTTTTTCTTTGGAATGAAGACAGATGAGAGGTGACTTAATAGAGGTCTACATGATTCTGAGAGGCATAGATAGGGTAGACACTCAAGGCCTTTTTCCCAGGGCAGGACTAGCAAACACAAAAAGACAACCAAGCAAAAATATAAAGCTGGAGAAACACAACAGGTCAAACAGCATACTTTATGTAGCAAAGATAAAGATTCAAAACCAACATTGCGAGCTTAAGCCCTTCATCGAGGTATGGCAAAATGTAGTCAGCCATCTCTACAAAAACCAGAGGGCATCTCTACAAAGTGAAGGGAGGAATAGTTAGGGGAGACATCAGGGATAAGTTTTTCACAAAGAGAGTTGTGTCTGACTGGATGCCTGAAAGGTGGAGGCTGAAACATTAGGGGCATTTAAGAGACGCTCTTAGACAAGCACATGGACGAAAGAAAAAGTAGAGTTTTATGAGGTAGGAAGGGTATTTTTTTGGTCGGAGTATATAGGTCAGCACAACTTTGAGGGTTGAGGGGCCTGTACTGTTCTGGAATACTCTATGTTCTATATATTAGTTGACAATTTCCTTTTTCCCTGCACTGAAAAAAGAATTCCTTCAAAAGCGAGTTGTCATTTTTGTTTATAAAATAGGACACGGACAAATCAGAAATGATACAGATGAAGCAGGGAAGAGGATTGGAAAGAGAAATAGTGAACATTGTTCCTTCTCTATATGTCCTGGAAAGACCTGCAACAGTCATCCAATAGCCAAGCTCAGTGGAAATTCGGACCCTGGCAATTACTCACAGGTATTTCAATAAAGTTATCTCCTTGTCAAAACCAAGAAAGGAAATCGGGCTGAACATCAAGATTCAAGATTCAATTTATTGTCATGTAATAAAACAGTATTGCCTTTTGCCCGCTGTAAGGCAGACAGATTCGCCATTGGCAGAAATTGCCTGAAGCATCTCTTACAGTCAGAGAAAGAGAAGCAAACGAGCATTCACCTCAGAGTCATCGAGTGTTGCCTCCAGTGCTCCCACAGCCTTCACCGCCATATGCAGTTCAGTCCAAACCATCGGCAACCCGAGCTCCAGATCCAAACAGCTGACATGATTAGTAACCCTTCAGTGCCCTTAGCACCCTCTCACATCCTGGTTCTGAAATATGATATCCCTTCATTCAGCCAGTCTCGAGCCAGACTCCAGCAGTCAGGCGCCTGGTGTGAGTCCTTTGACTGCAATCTCCAGCAGTCCCCAGCCTACGTGGGTTCCTCTCCTCGAGTCACCAACTGCCTACCGCCTGTGTGTTCCTCAGCCACACGTAGAACTCCCTCACTGGTCTGCATCTGTGGTCACTTCTGCTTCTCCTTCTAAGGTGGGGTGTATTTCCCTGTTTCCTGGTGCCCTGCACCAGTCTTCCACTTCACTGGAGTCTGCAACCCCTCATGGCTACTGCCAATCATAGCTGCTGCCATCTTGAGTGCAAACCCCGTGGTCACGGGATTTTAAAGTAAACCACTGATGGCTCCTTTAAAGCCTGTACAGAACTGATGGCAGTTGGACTGGTGGGGTTGGACTCCATAGGAGTGCTGTGACTTCACTCTCCCCGCTCTCTGCTGATCTGCACCAGGGCTGCTGTTACAGCAGCTGCTGCCATGCCGCCATTTTCAATCAAGTAGATGAATTAACCACCACAGACTGAGGATGTTTTA
The DNA here is from genome assembly GCF_036971445.1 of Narcine bancroftii. Lineage (NCBI taxonomy): Eukaryota > Metazoa > Chordata > Chondrichthyes > Torpediniformes > Narcinidae > Narcine > Narcine bancroftii. The sequence continues at coordinate 89,333,300 of NC_091478.1, read as the reverse complement.
TAGAACATAGAACTTTACTGCACAGTACAGGCCCTTCAGCCCATGATATGGTGCTGACCTATGTAAAACTGCCCCAAAAATCCAATCCTTCCCTCCCTCGCACCCATAACCCTCTATTTTTCCTATAAATAGAGAGTTATGGGAATGATCACTTCTATATCTCTTAATTATGAGAAATATTTTTTCTTTAATCTGCTATCTGAAAGGAGCTCTGGATTATGTATGGTAATCTTTACAAGTGTAGCAAAAAGAAACTCAAAGTAAGGAGTTCATTGAGTTTCTTTGGATCAGCTTCACTGACATAGTTTTCAATATACTCGTTCCTCTGTGTAATTAACTCAATATTAGCCAAAAGTTATTAGGTGAAGCCAATTCTGTCAGAGTGAAATAGAAACACTTGGAACTATCTTTTCAGGTGTATGCATTTTCCTTTCAGAATGGTTCATTATTTATATATTATGTATTTTTATTACAAAAAGAAATGCTGCTATCAATTTTTAAATCACCACTTTGCTGTGAGTAAGATTCAAAATCTTGAAGAGCTGTTGACTGTCAAAATCATATTTAACTGCATAAGGGCATATAATTAAGTCATGTAATGATTTTAAAAATTAGACTAAGAAAACTTGTTTTGTGCATTCATTTTCATTGTGGGTGTCTGTCTGTGTGCGTGTGTGTGCGTGTGTGTGCCTGTGTGTGTCTGTGTGCGTGTGTGTGCCTGTGTGTGTCTGTGTGCCTGTGTGTGTCTGTGTGCGTGTGTGTGCCTGTGTGTGTCTGTGTGCGTATGTGTGCGTGTGTGTGCCTGTGTGTGTGTGTGTGTGTGTGTGTGCGTGTGTGTGCCTGTGTGTGTCTGTGTGCGTGTGTGTGCGTGTGTGTGTCTGTGTGTGTGTGTGTGTGTGCCTGTGTGTGTGTGTGTGTGTGTGTGTGTGTGTGTGCCTGTGTGTGTCTGTGTGCATGTGTGTGTGTGTCTGTGTGCGTGTGTGTGCCTGTGTGTGTCTGTGTGCATGTGTGTGTGTGTGTCTGTGTGCGTGTGTGTGCCTGTGTGTGTCTGTGTGCGTGTGTGTGCGTGTGTGTGTCTGTGTGCGTGTGTACACATGCAATTTTGGTAGCATAGAACGACGGTTGTTTTTTTTTTGTTGCAATCAGTGAAATCAATAGCCCTTGAGGGAAATTTCTATACATTTTCAGATGTGTTTTTGGCTTAATTTTAGGGAAAGGAGACAGAGGCCGGTCTTATTAGATCAACATTAAAAAGGTACCTATCACTTTTTATCAGCTCTAATGTGCTTTGGGATATCTTAATGAAAGGGATGTATCAACTCACCTTTTCACATCAATGTAAATTTTCTTTTTTATTTCATAGGTTTTTAACAAAGGGAAAATGTAAGGTATCTGATTATGCAAGGCCTCAGAAACTTGTCAGCCAAATATTTAATATAATTTTATTATGGTTGGTCATGAAATTTATGGTGTGATAATAATCTTTTCCCTAATATAACACCATGAAACACATGGAAAAGTTTAATTGCCCTCTTGCCCATAAACGATAACCATTGACAGGAACTATTGACAGATCAGCTGTTCAGATTGGGGCTATAACATTTTATCTTTCCTATGTGGTATTTGGCTTTCTCATTCCCACCTCTCTTGAACAGACATGGAGCTCAATCTACTTCCCACAGTTCGATGTGTTTGCGGAAATGTATGGGACTAACATTTGCCCCTTCAGGGAAAGAGATCACACTTTGCGTAAATAACTTTTATCATCTATGATTAAAGGGCATTGACCTGAAATATGAACTCTTCACAGATGCTACCTGCCTACAGATTATTTTCATTCACTTCATTTTTACTTCAGAAGCTTCTTCCTTCCTGTGACAAGCTGACCCAACCACCATTCACTTCATTTTTACTTCAGAAACTTCTTCCTTCCTGTGACACGCTGACCCAATCACCATTCACTTCTTTTTTTACTTCAGAAGCTTCTTCCTTCCTGTGACAAGCTGACCCAACCACCATTTACCACATTTTTACTTCAGAAGCTTCTTCCTTCCTGTGACACGCTGACCCAACCACCACTCACTACATTTTTACTTCAGAAGCTTCTTCCTTCCTGTGACAAGCTGACCCAACCACCATTTACCACATTTTTACTTCAGAAGCTTCTTCCTTCCTGTGACACGCTGACCCAACCACCACTCACTACATTTTTACTTCAGAAGCTTCTTCCTTCCTGTGGCAAGCTGACCCAACCACCATTTACCACATTTTTACTTCAGAAACTTCTTCCTTCCTGTGACAAGCTGACCCAACCACCATTCACTTCATTTTTACTTCAGAAACTTCTTCCTTCCTGTGACACGCTGACCCAATCACCATTCACTTCTTTTTTTACTTCAGAAGCTTCTTCCTTCCTGTGACAAGTTGACCCAACCACCATTTACCACATTTTTACTTCAGAAGCTTCTTCCTTCCTGTGACACGCTGACCCAACCACCACTCACTACATTTTTACTTCAGAAGCTTCTTCCTTCCTGTGACAAGCTGACCCAACCACCATTTACCACATTTTTACTTCAGAAGCTTCTTCCTTCCTGTGACACGCTGACCCAACCACCACTCACTACATTTTTACTTCAGAAGCTTCTTCCTTCCTGTGGCAAGCTGATCCAACCACCATTCACTTCATTTTTACTTCAGAAGCTTCTTTCTTCCTGTAACAAGATGACCCAATCACCATTCATTCATTTTTACTTCAGAAGCTTCTTCTATGTCCCACCCCCCCTCCACCACATGACCCACATACTTGCTGATTGTTATGCTAAGAGGTAAATTACCTTTTGTGTAAATGGCTGTTGAAAGCACCATCAGTAGGGCATATGTAACACAATAGGTTACAGGGAAATAGTTGGGGAATAGGATTCGAGGGATTGATCGGAAAGCCATCTTCAATGTATTGGGCTCAATGGCTTCCTATTATATCATAAAGAATTATTTGGTACCTGAGGTGATGATCATTAATGTAACTCAGAAGTCAATAACAGTTGGAGTGAGACCAGAGTGCTTATCTCTGACCCTCACTATTTATGATGAAAGATTGGCCTTTGGTCTGATGTTGGAGATTGAGTCCCAATTTCTTGTTGAGCCAGCATATCAATTGGTTTTGTGCCTTGGGTTTCTAATGGAAAGCAGAAGAAGTACCTTGAGAAGAAATTATACTCTCAAGAAAAGCTAAAACGTTTTCCTGGGTTGCAGATAGAAGTCTATCCAGTTCACGAGAAAAAAACAAACAAAGCAATTAAAGGGCATGGTTCTATTTTGATCTTCAAAATCGTTGATAAAGTTTGGAAAATATTTTCCCAAAATCTTCCTAAATTGGGGCACTCCCAAAACATATGAATCAGTGAAGCTTCAAAAAATTTACACTTCTCACAGAGTGGATCAACATCTGCATAAAAACAGGATAATTTAAGTTTGGACATATGTTTTCTATGCACCACCTTAAATTGTAATAAACAATGCCCACAAAATGAGGAATCATTAATCAAACTAAGAGTAGAGTACCAATCCTCATATGAAAATGTTATATTCACCTACTCATACATCGTGGTTATATGACGTTATGTCCTATTTAAGCTTGGAGAAAATTAGATACAACATCAAAGATAGAAAGTTTCAATTTGACAAGATGTGGGGCCCTTTTATATGTTACTATCATAATTGGAAGGTTTAAGAAGTTTGAATGGTCCGGAGATTCTCTGTCCGAACATTGTTATTCGATCCATATCTTTATAACTTTTTTTACGAAGTAACCTTGATTAGAGGGAGGGGATAAATTAGATTTAGTTTCAGGGGTTTTTTTTTTTGTTTTCTTTTTATTTTGTTTTTAGATTAACTTGTTAAATATAGGTTTAATACAGTTGTGATGGATCATATCATTGGACAGAACTTATCCTTTGTTTAGATCAGGGGATTGTCTCAAGTAGTTTTGCTTATTTTCTATCCATATGTATATGATATGACCTATTATTTGTTTTATTAAAAGACTTTGTATGTAGGATTTATCTGTTAAACTCAATAAAAATATTTTTAAAAAGATAAGAAAAGAACCACTTGTGAAAGGAGAGAAAGAAGGAAAGTGAGAAGTCACAAAAGGCATTGTGCTGATCTAATCTCTTACTATCTACGAAACACAGGAGAGACTGCAGATGCCGAAATCTGGAGCAGAAAACTATTTGCTGGAGGATCTCAGTGGGTCAAGCAGCATCAGTGGGAGAAAAGGAATTGATGTCAACAATTCTTCCAACTCAAAATGGCAAAAACTCTTTCTCCACTGGTGCTGGTTGACCTGGGCAGTTCCTCCAGCAGGTGGGGTTTTTCTGCTCTTTTTCACAGATGTAATTTTTTTGGGTGGGTAATGAATCTTTATTGGGGAACAAAATTAAATGGGAGAATGTTAATTTATGTATTAAACATACCTACAGACTGTTTGAATTAAAAACAGTGGCAGTTAGTGAACCTTCTGGTAGAATGAGCTTTAAACCTTGCGTCCAAAACGTCACCTCCCTGGCTCTTCACTTGCTTCCCTAAAATCCAAATTCATTACCCAAACATTGCTGAGATTCTAAAAATACAGTTCTGCCTAAAATGTTATAACCCTACATTAGGGGTCTCCAAAGTGGTCAATATCAACCCCAGGGGATCGATGGGATTATCCAAGGGGTCACAAAATGCCAGGGGGCAATCAAAAGCGTGGGGAAGGGTCATTGATAAATGCTATGGGATTGATTGAACATCTGGGGACAAAAGGATTGTGGATCCCGAGTTCCCCGCTCCTGCTGGGAGCCTGACATGCCTGCTCCTGCTGGCAGCCTGATGACCCTCTTCCTGCTGACAGCCCAAGGTCCCTGCCCACTCCTGCCGAGCTCCTGCTGGAAGCCCGACTACCCCGCTCTTGCCGCATTCCTGCCGGCAGCCTGAGGTCCCCGCTCCCGCCCAGGAGCCCAAGGTGACCACTTCGATGCTGATGATACCACACCCGATGTTGAGAATAGAGTCATGGTCGCCAATGCTGAAGACTTGGACTCAGTTTGGCATCTTCCCAGCAAGAAGCAAGGTTTTTTTTACTGTTATTGTGGTCATTTGCTTGGTTAATTTACAGATTTGTTACTCGGTAATTGGGATGTTGTAACAAAGGTTGGGTTGTTGCTGGGAGGCCTGGAAACCATGCATATGATATGCAGTTTCCCTTACTAATGCATGTGGAAACTGCACGGCTACTTATTTATTTATCTTTGTATATGCCTGGGGGTCTATGAGAGATTGAGGACTCCATGAAGGGGGTTAATTGTCCACAAAGTTTGGGGATCCCTTCCCTAAATCCAAGAGATTAATTAAACAAATCTATCCCAAGTGGACATGACTTTAGAAGTCAAGGATTGATTGGAAAAAAATCTACATTGTAAATCAGAGTCAGATGATAATAAAGAGTTTGGTAGTTGGATTTATTATCAAAGAAAGAATAAAACCCCTTGTAAATACAGAGAAATGATTGCTGTCAGTGTAGAAAGTAAAGCAATTGTACAAATAATTACGGTACAGGCCAAAGAATTTGTTTGAAATTCAGTATCATAAATGCAGAATTATATTTTTCATAAGTTTAGACGAAAAGACATCAATGTTGTATTATTTTCTTAAATCCTGAAATGTGTGTAAAAATAGTCACAAGGCCAGAAGTACCCTTGAGAGGCGCTGATTAACGAATAGTCCTGTAGTACACAGAGTCCTCTCATTTCATCGTGAAAGTAATATTGTCAGGTTTAGATGGTGGTCAACTTGGAGGAAACATGGGAACGAGAGGAGGAGATGGCCCATGGAAAGGTGAAAGCAGGCTGGAAGTTGGTAAAAATGTTTTGAAATTCTCACATTCTGTATGAGGGTGGGAAGCAACAGTAAAGAAGTCATCACTATGTTGGAGAAATGGTTCAGGAAGGGGGTCTAAACAGAACTGACACAAGGGCTATGCCACATCTTCCGTAAAGAGGCAGGAAATTAATGCTGCCCATGTCCTCCTCACTGGTACCAGTCATTGGATTGGGAGATACATTCTGAGGAGCCTGGGTTAGTAACAGCCATACATTTTGTATTTGATCCTCAATGCAGCCTATGAATGTTTTGAATATTGGAAAGGGTACAGTTTTATTCGTGTTTACCTTGAGTGTTTTTAGACAAGAGAGTGCATGCTTGAACTATTGAGAAATACAGCAATTATCTACACTTAGACAAGTGGTACTGCAATACTTGAAATGAATATAAAATTTACAATGAGGAATCCATATTTAAAAACATATTGACAACAGTGGCCATGCTGTTAAATGCTGTCAGTGTGGTGTACACTGCCATTTATTTCATGAGAATGCATTTCAGAAGTGGCACACAACAACATCCCACACTCCTACTTGACCAGAGGCCCAAGCGTTTCCTCTTTACCAACACACTCCATTGTCTGGCTGAATTCATTCTCACATTAAACTACTTTTTTCTTGAACTCCAGTCACTATGGGAACCCACTTGGGCCCAAACTATGCTTCTCTTTTTGTGAAAGCAAGGAAGAGTCATTTTTCCTGTACTATTTGGGGATCCATCTTTTTCCAGGACACTGATCACAAGGAAGGGGGTCTAAACAGAACGGAAACAAGAGCTATTCCACATCTTCCGTAAAGAGACAGGTTCCTATGCATTTCTGGTACCAGTTGTTGCTGCTTCCTGCTCTAATATTGAAAGTGAATTTCATCTCTGTCTACCAATTTCCCCCAAACTTTCTAAACTCTCAATCAACATTTAAGAGATAGATTGTCAGCAGTTTTCACAAGCCTACAGACTTTCACAAACTTCTCAAATGAATTTCCTCCCACATTCCCTCCGGTAAAAACTGCAAGTCTGCTGTCTCTTTTGCATTTGCTCTGGTAACAAGACTTCCCATCCAGGTGCCTCTAAAATCTCATCCTTTTTCCTGATCTGCAATTTCCCACCTTTATAGTGGACAGAACTCTTGGCTTCATCTCATTAATTTCTGTTCTCAACCTCTCTGCTCTTGGACACTGCAAAACAAAAAAAAGTTTCCTTTTCCTCACCTTCCAGTCCACCAGCTGTCTTATCCTACATTATCCCTATGTCTGCGTGGGTTTTCCATGGGGGCTCTGGTTTCCTCCCACTGGTAAAAACGTACTGGGTGCTGTAGGTCAATTGGGTGTAATTTGGTGGGATGATCTCGCGGGCTGAAATGTGCCGTATGTGTATGTGTACAGTTAGGCATAAACTTGTGTCTGGATTACATTCTGGAAGTGAGGACACAAATTGATTTGGGCGTAAGTCGATCATTAGAGATGAAATATACTGTACCACATAAGATACCATGACACACATATATATTTACCTAAACCTTTATATTGTACATGCACGTCTAAATACCATAGTTAATAAAATGTAAATACTGTACAGTACCTATAAACATACACATAGGTAATAATAGTAATAATATTAAGTCCTTATGGTGACCTCAGATGCATTTGTGATTGGACGTTACTCGATCAGATGTAAGTCAAGGTATGGCTGTATGTCTATGACATAGACTCTATGTAATCCTTTGAAATTTCCACCAGCTTATTTGAGATTCCACCCATTAATTACACTCCTTCTGTCAGTATTTCTCCAAGGAACTTCAGGAAGACTTGTCTCTTTAGCTCTTTCCACAAGCCAGACACCCAAACAATTTTTCTGGGCAAAACAGCAGTTCACTTGTACATGTTCCAGTCTGGGGCCCTGACATTCTGTGACAAAAGCTAGTGGCAAAATAATAGTATTGGTTCTATGCTGGGTAAAGACAATTTCACTTGACTGAAAAGCAAAGGGTCAATTAGAAAGCAGCTAACTGAAGGTAAATCAGCCCTGCAACAACAGCAAGAATTAAAGAAGGAGATGGGAAAGGTTCATGGTAAACAATCTCTTGTAAAGAAAAGTGGCAAGACTACCAAATCTCAAACTCCCTGGATGATCGATTACATAACAGGTAAGCTAAGGCATCAAAAGAAACCCCCTTTGAAACAATGAGAGCTTTAAACAGAAACAAGCCTAGACATCAGACAGCAAAGAAGTAAAATTAAAAGATAAATTTGTAAATTGAAAAGATAATCTGTCTCTGGTGACAGAGGATGTGGTTCAGGTTCTTTGTGAATACTTTGTGAACATCTGAACAAAGTGAAGGGTGGAAAGTTTAGGGGAGACATCAGGGGGTTAGTTTTTTTTTTACACTGAGTTTTGGGTGCCTAGAATGGATTGCCTGGGGTGGTGGTGGAGGTTGGAACAATAAGGGCATTTAAGAGACTTTTAGGCACATAGATTAAAGGAAAAATAGAGGATTATGAGGTCTTTTTGGTAGGTATATATGGGTCGGCACAACATTGTAGGCTGAAGGGCCTGTACTGTGCTGCGATGTTCTATGTTTGCGACTGAATTCTCAAGAGAAGGCAATGGTGTAAATGTTGTAATCAAAGAGAACAAGTGTAAGGTAGTGAATGGGATAAGCATCGTATAGGAGGAAACATTAAAAATTAAACATCTTTAAAGCTGATAAGGAGGAAACTGTCACATCCATCTCTGACCATTTTTATTATTCATTCTTACAACAGAAGTGGTTCCAGAGGATTGCAGGGCTAATACTGCACATTGTTCATGAAGAAAACATGCAACTACAAGCCCATTAGTTTGATATTGGTAGAGCACAAATGATTAGAATCCATTCTGAGAGCAAGCATAATCCTTCAGTTAAAAGAGCACAGATTACTCAAGGAAAGTTTGCATATCTATTTTAAGGGAAGGACGAAGGAATCTTTTTGTGGCAGCCACATGGAGGGATAATAAGAACAGTGTGCTTGATCTGAATTGATCTTAGAAAGGCTTCTGGAAAGTTCCTACGTGGTGAATTGATCAAAAAAGTAAGGAGAAATTTAGTGTAATATCCTTACTAATTATGGGTTAAATGAATAAGGTGCTCATAAAAGCAATGGAACACTTTATTTTATTAGTCAAAGCATAGAATGGAAGAGCAGGGCAGTTATAATAGAAAAATTAGGGGGTTTCCTTTGGATAAGAAGCGAGGGAGGGGGGAATAATTGACCTGTATGAATCTTTATGGTTATTCAATAGTGAATGAGAATGTTCTCGATTTCTCAGCAAAAGAGGCAAACGTCACTGATTTGAAGTAACAACTAGATGACAAGCAGAAGGAAGCCTGGACCTGACTGCTCGACACTTTTATGCCATTTAAAGAGCCCTTGGTTGTGCACTTGAAGAGCTGTGCACTGCAGAACGACAGACGTGGAAGTCGTGACTAAGCTGCGTGGTTCTTCCTTGACTAGCACTCCCTTCATATTGTGTTTTTATAGCTTTATCTGATCTTTCATGCAATCATTTTGGTGACTTGTCAGTGACTGCAGGTGCATGCAATTTCCCCTAGCACTACTCTCCTCTATTCCCAGCCATTGACTCTTTCTCTTCAATATATTCTCACAGCCAAAGACAAGCACGAACTGTACCCTGAGTGGGTATCGCAGGTCCTGTTGCTTGCGAACCAGAAAACTCTTAACTTTCCAACAGGCAGTATATTGAATTGCTTTATAAAAGCCCTCTCCTTTACATTATCATTCAGTCCTCAAATTGATTTATCAATGAAGAAATATCCTTGGATGTTATTTCTTGGGCTAAATCAAACTATTTTTGCCTTACTTTGGCTGAATGTTGGACTAATTTAAATTTAAATTTAGACATGTAGCACGGTTACAAACCATTTAGGCCCACGGACCCGTGCCGCCCAATTCCACCCCATTAACCTACACCCCCAGTATGTTTTTGAATGGTGGGAGGAAACTGGAGCCCCCGAGGAAACCTCACACAGACACAGGGAGAACATACAAACTCCTCATAGTCAGCGCAGGATTTGAATCCCGGACCCGATTGCTGGCATTGCATGAACTCAAACCGTGCTGTCCCTAATCCATGAGACATTTCAGAATCAATGTCAATACAAAGAGGTTCCCAAGTGACAAAAGTGATCTAGACACCCCTCCCTGGAATCAACCTGATGGAGCTCTGCACTCCTCAGTATATTATTTCTTAAGTAGACTGTACAATTCTCCATCAACTGCTGGAGAGGGGCAATTCTTACATCAGTCCATCGGGTGGTGCTCTCACCGTTTAGGACCAGTATCATAGAACAATGAAGAAATCTTAATTCACTGAAAGATTATTGTGGTGCCTATGCAAAATGGTGTCTGTTCTGATTTACTAATGAAGCAAGGTGCTTTATTAAAACGAAACTATGATTTTACAGGTTAACCAGGACAATTTCTGGCCATTTTAAGCTCTCATAACCGAAAACATTTTACTCTTAAGAAAATAACCACAGTTTCTGCATATGGATTTCAAACCCAAGATCTATTTCCAGTTTGTGATCCATTTTCTTTGCTTGTTGTTTGCAATGAGTGAACTTAAAGCATATCATTTTACATATAACACTCAGCTAATTCTGTAAAAAATATTGCTGAGGCACAGCTGTTAGTATCCTGCTTTTAACAGCCATGTGATTTAATTAGAGCATGGCATATCAGATGGTCTAAACACTTCATGCATTAGACTAGTTTTACTAACCTGCATTGTTGTTTTGTTCTCTTGTATTAGTGAGAGATGCAATCCCATCTTCAAGAACACATGTTAGGTGGTGCTCTGCGTTTGTAGCTAAACAAGTTACAAAGAGTCAACCAGTAAATAACTTGTATCTCAAACAATAAATAAAGAATAATTTCATAGTAGTTTGGAGCATGATCCTTTACCCAAGTTAAGTGATTCAGTGGAGAGATTGACCTTGGTATTCCAGGGTTAGGGTTAGGGTGCGGTGCGGTGGGTCAGAGAGATGTGAGGGTGCTATTTTTGAATCCCTGCATGAAAGTCCACATGTACCGAGGGTGGGAAAGGCTAGAAATATTTGGTAATGCTGGACCCCCTGGGATGAAATATCTGCTCAAGCCCTTAGGTCACAAGCAGAATGGATCTTTAATCAAGCTAGAAGTTAGCACTTTGCATCTGAAAGCCTAAGTTGCCCCACCACTTTCAGGAGGGGCCAGGTAACAGGAATGGGAAATTGAAAGAGAAAAGGTAAAAATAAAATGCATATGGAATTCACATACTAGATCTACATGCAATATGTTAATAGGCAAATAAATAGTTTTAATACCTTACAATGCCACAAAGCTTTTCCGGCAAAGCAATATCTACCCAACCCAAGTCCAACAGGGTTCAATCACCTATCTTTGGGATACAACCTAGTCAGGTATATCCTCTCTCAAAACATTCAGTGATCATAATAAATGCTCTCTGTTTCTGCACAGTTTGCAAACTTTGGAAATGGTAATTGCATGTCAGTTTGGTTTTGTTATACTGCAAAGTTGCACAGTCCTATTTCCTTTTCTGATGGGACAACAAAAGCCAATGTTTGATTCTGCTGGCATAGATCAATATTGATGCTGATTGGTGACTTTTTTTTATAAATGTCAAACAGATATATATTTATCATGAATAGATTTTTAGATACTGGCTTAAACAAGAGCAGTTTTTTTTAAAATGTTGACCTTTTGACTGAAAAGATCATCATTAAATGAATTTTAGAGATCCTACTGGACTCCTTTAACAAAAACATTAACCTTGTTCTGAGCACCAATTAGGCTCCTCCCCAAGCTTACCTAACTTTCAGTTATTAAAGATATTAAACATTTGTGAATTGTCCTATTCCTAAACATTCAAAAATAAAATTAAATGTAATATTAAAAAAATAAATATCATAAAGAGGAAGAACACAAGAAAACAAATGACTATATTTAAATTAAATGAAAATTAGTTTCTGCTCACCATTATCAGTCTAACCAAGTTTCATCAACAAAAGCAGATGGCCCTGTTTCAGGTTCTCTGAGCAGATAACCCAACCTGAGTGCTGGAAAATCTGTGAAAGTTTTGAACTTTCCTACAGAACCAGGAGGACTCCATTGACAAGAGCACAATTTTCCAGCCGGCAATGATTAGCAATGAGGGAACTCCAGATTTCTGCCATTACACAGGAATCATGAAGTTACACATGGTCAAGCAGGTAAAAACAGCAGTTCCAAGTTGGAGGTTTGTGTTGTCATCCTTATCCTTCCAGGAACTGACACTCTACACCCTGACAGTGAGGTCTAAAAACACAGACCTTGTCTTAAACAAAGAGGCGTCACAAGCAATTACATACTGCAACCACTGGTATATTTTTGTGTCCTCTCTCTCTCTCAAGTTGTAAGTATATCAAGCACCTGCAGTGATGTGATAATGACCAGATAAGTTGTTTAAATGATGTTGATTGAATATTAAATATTGCCAGGGCACCAAGAAGATTTACATTTCTTTAAAGTAATGATAGGGAATTGTCTCCACATCAACCTAAGAGTGCAGACTGGGCTTTTGCTTAATGTCCCATCCAAAGCGCAGCATCTCTAACAACACAGTTTTCCCTCGAAGTTTTAGTGGGATGTCAGTTTATCTTGTTCTGTTTCACCTTTGCAGAGGGACTTGAGCTCCTATCTGATTCTGACTCTGAGATGTGAATGCAAGCAACAGAACCTCTGCTGTTAATAATCTCAGAAAATTGCAACCAAGTGCACGCTATGGATTAAATTGCAAGTTTAAAGATAAAGACAAAGCTTTGATTGAGTTTCAATAATCAATGCCCAACGTGCATAGACAATATCCACAAAATTCATTCATCGTGTTTCAATATTTTCAATTCCAAAAACTCATTAGGAGTATTCAATATTTGTAAAGTTTTTTATGCAGAAATGAGAAATAGCAATAACTTTATTACCACCCATCTCCAGTCCCATACCCCATGCACCACCAAACTAATTCATGTAGTCTTAGGGAAGGCTACAGGCGATACTAGATTCATCCGAAAAGCCACAGAATGTACAATCTAATGTTGCATCCACTGCCAAAACAAATAGTTTTAACTCACAAACTTGTCTCTTATTCATTAGAAGTAAAACCCAATTTTGGAGTAATTGGAAGCTTCCTTTTTTCATTTACATTCCTTGTAATTCAAGTGTGAAAGCAAAGCACTCTGGTAGGCTGTAAACAATGCAGTTTATGCCAAGTTCAAGCAGCTTGAGTACTGTGGTTTTCAAACTTTTTCTTAACATTCACATACCATCTTAAGTAATCCTTATGCCATAGGGATTGCACCTAATTGATTGGTTATGTGCACAGTTTCATAACTCCAAAGGAAATGGGCCAATGACAATTTTTCTCAAGCAAAATATTTTAGTAACAATTGGGTCTAGAGCAGTGGTTCTCAACCTTCCCTTCCCACTCACATCCCACCTTAAGCAATTCCTTACTAATCACAGAGCACCTATGGCATAGGGATTACTTAAAGTGGTACGTGAGTGGAAAGAAAAAGGTTGAAAACCACTGAGCTGGAGTTTGTACTCAATCCTGATGCATTCTTATATTCCCTGGCAAAAGCTCATTATTAACTCAAATCCAATCTCATGTTACCTTAAATCCTATATAAATACAACCATTATAAATTTGAGGAAAGAGACTTTGTTGATTGCTTAAATTTAAGATGACAGTCCTTAGGAAAAAACTGCATGAATAGTTTATGGGTTTGTTTCATAACACATTTTCATTACAATTTTTAGTGTAAGAATTGTTAATGGGTTAGTGTCAGCAAGCAATTGAGGGGGAAGGCATCTGTGGAGTTTGAATCTTACCCAGAGGGATTTGTTTTGGCAATATATCATGCCTGGTGTGAAAGCAGATTCTTCAATGCGAAAACTTCACTACACCTTTAAGCACATTGTTATGATTAGTTTGCACTTACTTTGATATAATGACAGGATTTATACATGACATTATTCAGAAGAATATTTTTTGATATTCTGGAATAAACTGGTGACAAAAGAATATGCACAAAATGCATAAAATACTGTGCTATTATTGTAATTCATTGCATAACTGTCAACAAACACAATATGAAGCTTTGACAATGCATTATCTAATTGTGATTTGTTTCACGTAACAACAGACATCTTCTGAAAATCTGTCAAGTTTCAAAAAGTTTCTGACTTTTTTCACGTGAAGTGCCATTATCATTTGCAAAATAAAAAGTAATTGTGGAGAGGCTTCATTTCCCCCAAATATATAAAGTGGTTGCAAAAATTATCCCAATGGCTAGGTTCTTCTTTTAAAAGGAAGAGATGGAAATCACATTCATCTCAAAATCCTGACTTGGAGCGCACAGTATATTACCAGTCATTCATTGTATTGGGGTCTAATCCCTGCCACTCCCTGTGCAGCCACATTGTGGGAGTATCTTCACAAGAGCAACGACACTGGCTGAACTATGAGGCTCACTACCCAGGGACAATGATCAGCTATAACTCGTACACACATCCCCAGAAATAAATGAATGAATAATATCTATACTAAAAGGTGAAGTGCTTTGAATACCTAAGTCCCCTTCAGATAACCCACACAGAAAGACCAGGAGAAACAAAGGTTAATTTAACCATGGGTAATGAGCAGGTTCCATTGATGCAGATGCCCACAAGTTGGAAAATGGGCATAAATCACACGATTGGTCACCTTATCTCCACATGGTAAGAAAGAACAGTTACAAAATGTCGATAGAAAATTGAGTGAGAGGGAGAGGGAGAAGAGAGTAGAGAGCCGTTCTACCATTCGTACGAACAAACAACTGAATTTTGAATTGAATACCATTGTAGGAGCATGTTTGTTTGTAGGGATGCCCATACATGAGGTGTTTGTAACCCAAGGCTGCCAGTGCTCTCTTTATATTTAGATTGAACTGACTTTTGATACAAATCTGTATTTTTTTGAAAAATTTTATCATGATTCTATCAGCTCCATTAATCCTGCATTGAATCACAACAGTAATTGCTTCTTAATGTTTTCAGACTATATCTACTTACGGCTGATCCCTTTCATCTCTACTCCTTAATGCAAACAATCCCAGGTTCCATGAAATATTGACCCTACAAACTAATGTACGTTTATGAGTTGATGAAATCTACATCACTTTTGTAAATGCAGGAAAGTGGGCCCACACAATTTTTCTCGGCAGACCACCAGCAGTTCAGAGATGGTCAAATGGATGAACTATCTGGTTGAGTAGAGAAAAGCAGAGTCCAGGGTCCGCTCTCCTAAAAGAAATCAAACAACTTGCAATTATATATCACCTCTCATGTTCCAATCAGGAGGATTGAAAAACACTTCACACCTAATGAAATAGCCACTGTTGTAATATAGAAAAAGAGGCCAGCCACATTATTCATATCAAGCTCCTACAAATGGCAAGATAAAATTGCTGAGTAAATATTGGCCACAACACCAAGGAAAATGCTCCATTTTTTTTCTTCTGAAAATTGCCATGGATCAGAAAAGTTGCAACTGAATGGTTAATTGGAAAGGTGGCACCTCCAATAGAGAAGTATCACCTCAGTTCTCTGCTTTACTATCTGTCTAGAATTTGGTGTTTAGTTATCTGCAATTGGACTGAAATCTGCAACCTTCTGAATAAAATACTATGCTATATCCTAATCATATGGTCTTCAGCTCAGAAACCAACTGACACAATTTTTTGCTCTATTAAAGGAGGTGAAGTTTCAGATGTAGATCGAGTCTGAGAGATACGTCTCCCTCAGTATACATTTCAGAAGTACAGTATTCTCACATTTTACAAGCCAAATATTTACAAATTTGACATGTGTGGAGTGTGTTAGTGGCTGTTAGGGAGAATAGTCAATTAGCCCAAAGGGTAAAATCTTTCTGGTTTACAGCCAGCGCACATACGACATGGAAGCCTAACCAATGAACTGAGGGCTATGTCCTGAAGTATGTTCTCAGAAGTGGTGTACAACATATCCTATTTAAACAGCTGAGTAGTATCTTTTAAAAATCAGATCAATTTTTGAATTATCTACTTTGTTGCCTTTGATTCCCCACCAAAGATTAAAAAGTTTTACCTAGCTCCCCGTCAATGAAACTGGACCTGATTCTTTTTGTGAAATCAGGTTACTTTTTCAGGTAACTTCAGTACTGAGCTCAACTTGTGCCCATGGTTCCAAATCACTGACTTAGCCAGGTTAGGTACATCCATTCTATTTGATATGTCACCTTCCAAGGATATCCTTTTAAGCTTTAATTTCTCCTGTCACCTACTGATGGCCTACATTTTTTTTAAAGGATTTTTGTGCTTTGAAAAAATATATTCTTTTTCTGTAAATAATTGCATTATTGCCTTAAATACTGTCCACATTCACACCTTTCCATTTATTTTCCTAATTAACTACAACAAAATCTCTCCTCATATCTTTATGGTTTCCTTGGTTTAGATTTACAGCCCTCATTTTCCTTCGAAATATCTGAATTTCAAACTAGGTATTTTTCAGTAACAATTTCTCAGAAGCAAGCAAGTACAGTCTTAGGCAGCCAAAACTGAACATAACATTCCCAGTGTGGCTTCAACAAGGCCATATGTAATTAGAGTGTGGCTTCCTATATCAATACTCAAAGCTTACAATGAAGGCTAACACACCACTGGTGATTCTAATCATGTGATTTTGTTCAGTGACTGGTGCATAAGGATGCCCAGATCCAATCAATATAAATTATCAAATCACTTCTTGTATTGAAGAATAGCATACATAACTGCTTGCTACTATACTTTTCTATATCAACATTTCCCAATTTCTCACCATTCATATATTACACTATATTATGGGCTGAAGGGCCTGTAATGTGCTGTTCCATATACGCTGTCTTTCTGTTTTCAGATTCAGATTCAGATTTCAGATTTGTTGTCAGAGTACATACACGGCATCACATACAACTCTGAGATTCTTTTTTCCTGTGGGTGAGGCAGAATTACCACTTATTGGTAGTGTAAAAAAAAAACTACACAATGTACATATGTAAACAAATAATGAATGTAAACAAACTGACTGTGCAATGCTGCAAGAATAAAAATATAAATAAAGTGCAAAAGTAAGACTTCTTAAATGAGTCCCTGATTGAGTTTGCTATTGAGGAGTCTGATGGTGGAGGGGTAGCAGCTGTTCATGAACCTAGTGGTGCGGGACTTGTGGCACTTGTACATCTTTCCTGATGGCAGCAGTGAGAATAGAGCATGTGTTGGGTGCTGTGGATCCTTGATGAATGCTGTTTCTCTCCGACGGCAGCAATCCCTGAAAGATGTTCAATAGTGGGGAGAGTTTTGTTTGCGATGTCCTGGTCTTTTGGAAGGCTTTACACTCAGGAGTATTGGTGTTCCTATATCACACCATGATGCAGATGGTCAGCACACTTTCCAGCACAAATCTGTAGAAATTTACCACGATTTCTGGTGTCATACCAAACTTCCACTGGTGAAGTAGAGACACTGATGTCCTTTCTTTATAATGCCATTAGTGTGTTGACTCCTCTGAGATAGTGACTCCCAAGAACTTCACCCTCTCCACCTCTTATCCCCAATGACCACTGGATCATATACCTCTGGTTTTCCTTCCTGAAGTTAACAATCAGTTCCTTAGTTTTGGTGACATTGAGTCCAAGGTTGTTGTTGGTGCACCATTCAGCCAAGTTTTCAATCTCCCTCCTGTATGCTAACTCATCACCTTTCTCTATTCAACCCACTACCGTGGTATCGTCAGCAAATTGTAGATGGTGTTACCGTCATACAAAGCCACATAGTTTTAGGTGTAAAGTTAGTAGAACAGGAGGGTAAGAACACAGCCCAGTGGTGCTCCAGTGATGATGGAGATTGTGGTCTGGAGGTGAGTAAATCCATGACCCAATTACACAGTGGGGTATTAAGTCCCAGGTCTTGGAGTTTGATGATCAGTTTTAAGGGGATGATGGTGTTAAATGCTATTCATTAGTTCGATAAAGAGCATCCGGATGTAAATCTTTGCTGTCTTGGTGTTCCCGGGCTTTGTATAGAGCCAGTGAGAATGGCAACCAGCTGTTGCTAGGATAGGTGAACTGGAACAGATCCATGTTGCCACTCATACAGGAGCTGATACGCTTTAACACCAGCCTTTCAAAACATTTCATCACTGTTGATGTAAGTGTAACTGGTCAAAAGTGACTGAGGCAGGTTACTACAGTCTTCTTGGACACCGGTGTGATTGACACTTGTTTGAAACAGATGCGTACCATGCCTTACTGGGGTGATATGTGGAGAGTATCCGTGAATATATTGGTAAGTTGGTCAGCACAGATTTTTAATACTTAGCCAGGTTCTCCGACCGGACTGGACGCTTTCCTCAGATTCACTCCTCCTAAAAGCAGCCCACACGTCATCTTGGATACAATTTAGGATCATCAGGAGATGTGGGGATACAGAGGGGTGGGTCTTTGTTGTTACTGTGGTCAAATCTGGAGTAGAAGGCATTGAGTTCCTCTGGGAGTGAAGATTTGCCGTCTGGTACTGCACTGGATTTGGTTTTGTAGCAGGTTTTCTCATTTAGGCCCTGTCACAGCTGCCACAGCTTTCATTCACATATAAAGCATCTGCTCAGTACTTTAAAACTCACACAACTTTTCTTAATGATCTTGAAGCCATTTTACATCCTTCATATAAGTTACAATCTCAATCAATTTCACATTGTTGGCAAAGTTAGAAATATATTTCATTGATTCATTGATAGATGTTGTGAATCTCTACAGTATCTCATTAATCACATTCTGCCATGCTAAAAATACCCATTTGTTGTTAATCTCTACGATTGTCAACCAATTTTCAATCCATGCCAGTATATAAGAAAACTCAGTAAGAGTTAAGGCACCCAAGGGAGTTTTGTGGTTTCAGCCTAGGAGGTTGACCAGATTGTGAGCTGTTACTCCTATTAGTACACAAGCAAACTTTAACTTCACATTTTTATACATGTTACAGAGCAGCAAAATAAATTTTATAGTGAATCAGGTGAGTTTAAACAGAGTGGGAAATATGCAGGCAGAAGTCAGCTCCAACCACAATTCTACACATCATTCAGGCCTCCTATTGTTTCAGTCCCCAACCCTTGATCCAGCCACATGCCCACTCAACTCTGGCCTTGGTCTCACATCAGACCCCTGACTCTGGCACAATGCCTGGCTTATAGTCTGGTCTCCTGGGTCACATTTTAGTCTAATGAGTGAACTAAATCCTGGACCATCAGAATTTTCATACAATTGGATGTTAGAATATCGAGTTTACTGTATTATCACGTCCCTTGTGCTTAATATTGCAATTTATCAAAGGTCTCCTGAAAATACCACACACATTGATTCACCCTTATCTATTCTTCCAGTTACATCCTCAAAAAATCCCAGTCAGTCTGTCAAAAATGATTTCACTTTCACTAATCCTGGCTGACTTTGCCTAATCCTGTTTATATTTTCTAAGTGTACTGTTATCAAATCCTTTACAGTATTCTCTTGCATTTTTCTGCTACTGATATGAGGCTAACATATCTGTACTTTCCTATTCCCTCTCTACTTCTTCTTTAATTGTGGGCTGACATTTGCCACTCTCCAATCTGTAGAAACCATTCCTTCATCTGCCGAATTTTGGAAGATAACAACTCAGAAGCTGCTTTAAAAACTGCACTTTTAGAGGAGGTATAAATTGGCTTAAATAAAGTCCAGCTGCATCGCCGCATACAACTGAGGGATCCCTTCCTAATTTTCGAATTCTGATCCTCTTCTGATAGAGGAAGACATTGTATGAGCCCTCTTATTGTTGTTTGTACCTGCATGCTATCGTTTACTGATCGCGTGCATGGACCCAAAGCCCCTCTCATTAATCTGAAACATTAACTCTTCTCCTCTCTCCACCGATTCTATCTGATCTTTGCATTTATATTATTTTCTCTTTGTTTTACATTAACCTTTTAACTGTTCCACAGCTTCTAGTCTATTGCCAATCAGAAAATGACCTATTTATCTTTGTCTAAGCAAAAGCAGATGAGTTTGTTCTTCCCTGCATTAAGCTCCATGGATTTGTCCATTCACATTTTTGACTGCATCGTTTTGCAACTTTTTTTCCTCTCACGTGTCCAGAAATATGGATTTACAACTCACCATTCATTTCCTATTTGTTCAATACATGTAGTGAATAGTTAAGAAGCAGTAATGTCAATGCAAAAACCACATATCTCATAGCACCAATTAGAGATGCTTTCAAATAGCTCAGTAATCTTTCTTCTCCCACCCACCAATCAATTATCAACCCACAATGGAGCATAATTTTCGATTCCTTGCAGTCTCATGCTTTCAGGTGGTCTGTTTAAAGACATCTATTGATACTCTCTTCGCACCAATATGGTGATCGCTGGAAAATACCCTATCTAATCACAGATTATTCCATCTTCACGTATCCATGTTAATTTTCTTGGATGTGCACATTTGGATTGATCCAAGTGTTCAATGACAGTAGGAGTCTGAGGAGAGATTCCAGTTACCCCTCCACATCTGATATTAAACAGAAACATTGATAGTTTCCTGCTGCCTTGTCCTCTTTCCATGCACTAACTTTCCAATCTAAATGCACAATTGCTTTGTTTATGGAGTTGTGGAAAATGATTACTTGTGCAATTCAATTTCCAAAACATTGCCTTTAATAACTTGAAGCAGTGGGTCATGGAGACCCACCTCTTCAACTCCACTATGTACCTTATTATCATTTTTTTTAAAGCTTGTTAACCTGCCAAGTGTATTGCCCTGATGGTTTTATGCTCTTATTTTGTTTTCTTTTGTGCTAGGGAAATAGATACGAAGTATCTGCTATTTCCTCATTATCCATTAAATTCTTTATCTAACTTTAATGAGTACCTGTTCCCACTTTCTACTAAAATGTAATTATGAAATCTTTTGGCTTAATATCCCTTGAAAACTTTTCAATACATTTTCTCCGAATTTGCATTTCAAACACTTGACATTGTCAGCAGTTCAGGGAGTGAAAGTTTGCCCCTGATGGAGTTCCCAATTCACAACCAAAAAATCTAGGATACAGAATTACATGAAAATTACATGAAAAAAAAAACCGATTTGTTGCATGTTTTTTGCCTGCACAGACAACAGGATTTTGCAGGGAACAAAATCACAATCTGGATTGGTTTCTAGGAACACAACCCCTCACTCGGTAACGCGACAGACACCTGTATCAATGATCAGGCCCACAGCTATATGATGAATGTCAACAGATAAAATTTAAAAAGTTGTGCTATTTAGGAACATATGTAGCATATATATATTCATACAAGGTATGAGGAGATTCATCCATCAGGTTTATGCTGGCTTTCAGAATAATTCCCTTCACCCACATACATTCCTGTGACCTTTTCTCTCTCATATTTCCATCAAATCCAGCCTGATTCCAACTGTTCCCCAACTACACTATGGGGCAAATTACAAGAACCACATAAACTTGGAGATTTTGTAGAAAACCAGGGAGAAGGTGCAAACTCCACACAGAGAGCAACTGAGATCAGGATCAAATCCATTTACCTGAAACTGTGAGGCAGCAGTACGAGGCAGCAGTACTGCCATTGGCGTGAGCAAGGCGTAACATGTTACTATAAAGTAAGGTAGTCGTATGTGTGAGCAAGGTTTCCATTCTATCAACGAAACAAAGATCAACCATCATGAACAATATCTGGGCTCTTTCGATCATGTACCTGACAAAGTGGACCACATCACTGTTGTTGACTGCATTTCTGGCAAGGTAGATAGGATCAGAGTTGAGGACAACACAGAAACATAAAGAAGCATCTTCAGTAAAAAAAGTATTGGATGACTAACCCACAAACAGGTGCACGAGTGGGCACTGAATCACACTATCCACTCTAAGATAGTGAGATGGCTTTGTTGACTTCCTCAGTCCATTGACAGACAGCAAGCAGCCTTCAGCGTCACCTGAAATCATTACCATCTCTCTGCCCCTTGGTTTATTTCGGAGATTTGAAATCATTTGGTAAACCTTAATGTCCTATATGTTCTAACCCACATAGACTAAAAATCCGTCATTAAATTAAACTGTAGATCAAATTTCTCAATGTAATAATTATGATAAGTGTAGTATCACTTTCAACATTATAGTGAATCAACTTGTCAGAGACATAACCACAACATTTGATGGACCCGGAAGATTGCCATTGCTCATGTTCTGATCTCTGGGACATCAAGCTTGCACAGAGCAGTGCTGCAACATTTGGTCAGTTCCAGCTGTCTTTCTTCATGTTCTAAGTGGCGCTGGATGTATGCCGTTGAGCAAACAGACCTGCTGACATGCTGAGAGAGTTCAGCATTTGCTCCTCCTTAGGTATTGCTGCCACTCGTACGGGATTGAACTTAACAC
The DNA here is from genome assembly GCF_036971445.1 of Narcine bancroftii. Lineage (NCBI taxonomy): Eukaryota > Metazoa > Chordata > Chondrichthyes > Torpediniformes > Narcinidae > Narcine > Narcine bancroftii. The sequence goes on along the minus strand of NC_091478.1, from coordinate 89,310,802 downwards.
CTACTCATCTGAGGGAGATCAGATGGTAGGTGACAGGCATCCCATTAATGCCCTCATCCATTTCGCCCTCAGTGGTACTCAGCCCTTCGTAATTAAGACAACTGCAGTTGTATGTTATTCCAGCATTTTTTTAAAGGCTATTGCTGGAGATGATGACAGAAGATCTCGGTGACAAAATTGGTTAATAAACCTTCAGGATTCATTTAGTTGCTTGTATGAAATAAGTGTAATTTTTTTTCCCGATTTCTTGACCTCACAATGCGCACAGATCTCTCCACTGGAGCAGAATGGGGAGAAGACCTTGTTGGTGTGAGTCTCCTCCGCTATTGCAACTGCTCTTTAGCTTCATTGTGAGCAGAGACTCCACCTTGCTCTTTATTCACACTAAGCTATCAGTATCTTTGAGGGTGCTTTGTAGGTGAATGAATGCCTGATGGTGCCCACTCAGAAGGACCCTCCTCCCTAGAGCTGTCAGTTTTGCTTCGATGGATGTGTCAGTCTTTTAAGAAGAACCTAGAGGGAAGAAAAAACAAACACGAGTTAGAACAGCAGTAGGTGGACAGGCATCCCAACGCAGCTCAAAGCTGCATGCTTCCACATTCTTTGCAGGCGACTAGAGATGCTAATAATAATCAGAGATCTTTCTCACTGGAGCTCCCAGCCTTGCAGTATCCAATCCTGGCAACCATTGATCTTTGTGCTATTCCAGCCCTCTGTCCTGTCTTGGTCTCAGTCTTCTCTTTGCCACTGCGCTCTTGCCTGCAGTGAGAGAGTGAATTAAGTAAGTGCTCCATGCGATGTAGGGTGTGGGCATGTGGGCTCGGCTTGACATGCAGATGCTGAGAGTGAAATGGAGCAAGGATGAGAAAATGCTGGCTTAACAAAGGTTGATGATAATGCTTTTGCAAATTAACCAAGGAAGCAATGCTTGAGTGTGTGGTGGGAATGAATGATAGAACAGTGTTTCCTTTTGCAAGGTAGTGTTGAATGAAATGGATAAGAATGGTGGCGGAAGACTCTGTCTTTTTGAGAGTTGGAAGAATGAAGATTGGTACTCACATGTTGTATTCCTCTGATAACACCAAAATCCACTGGAGATAGCTATCCTCTCAGCTGTCACCATGCCTTTAGGTTTGTTGGTCCTAGGGTGGAAGAGAATTTTCCTGCTTGCCTCAATCTGTTCCAGCAGGACCTCCTAGGTGGCCCTAGATAACAGGAGGCATTGCCCAAGACTCATGCTTCCTGCCTCTTGCTGCATCACTCATGTGGGCAAGGTCTTGCCGAAGGGAAGGCAATGATGTTTTAAGAGACGATTGAACACTTGATGACCAATGGTTTATGAAAAAGTGACTGGTTTTCCAGCCAATTGGCTGTGAAATTTTAAACAATTACAAGGATCAAATGTTACGGGGCCTTGCTTTTAGCTACTGCACAAGACTTCTGTATGAGTGGCAGAAACAACTCAATTAAAGTTGGAGTCCCAAATTACTGTAAATACTCAAAGTTCATCAACAATGGAAAGGGAAAGATTTAGCCAATATTCCTTGGAGATATTGCATCAAACTGACATTGGACTGAAAGGCCACAATCGCAAAAGGAATAATCATAAATTAAATATGATCCAAAAATGACATCTTGAAAGATAAATAATGAGAAATGCTCACCAAATATTGACTCTATTAAATTGATGGGCAAAATAAATAAGAAAATTCAAGAGTGCCCATGGCCTGAAGTCGGTAAGTTGAATTTTCAGTGGCTACCCACTTTGAGGTGGTAATACCAGGAAGCCTCTTTTTCAACATAAAGTGTAAAGGAAGCACAAAATGATCTCGTTGAGTAAACGTCCAGAAATTTTCAAAAGTTAATTTATTGAGGTGGGTAAATGGAGCTGATATTCAGATCACTCACTATTTCAATGACACATGACCTCCCTATGTTGAATATTCCGAATTAATCCAAATATAAGTAAATTCCAGCTCCAAGAATCTTCTCTAATAACTTCCCTATTGTAAGGTAAAACATCATGAGATGGGAATGTGTAGGGAGTTACCCTGTACAGGGCAGTAACAAGAAGGGGAGGTGTCCTTGTACTCCTGTTAGGTAAAACATCATGAGATGGGAATGTACAGGGCTGTAACAAGATGTAAATGCATCCTTGTACTTACAAGATAAGAGAGACATTGATGGATTGAGAGGCAGGAAGCTAGCAGGGAAAGGATAGCAACAGTTTTAGTCATTGGACAAGTAATGATATGATGATGTTCTAAGCATGTATCCAAGGGTATAAAAAATCACCATTTTGCTGATAACGGCAGAATGCATTCTCCGACTAACTTTGTTAGTCGCAAGTGTTACAATCCGGTAATAAAGAACAAAGAACCCTGATTTCGACTCAGCCTGGTGTTTGTCTCACTCATTCATGAACAAAGCAGACCTAACACTACCTACCATTGATGTAAGACTTGCTGGCCTATAACTTGCTAGATTATCATTACTGACCCTCCTAAACGCAGGAATAATGTTGCCTTTTCTCCTGCAGATGTTGCTGAAAATAACACAGTGATCTGCTCTCTCGCTACGTCAACTATTATCACAAGGATCTCCCCTCTTGCCTCTCTTAATCAACTGGGGAAGATCACGTCAGGCCCTGGGAATGCAATAGTCTCAATGCTCTTCAAGAGAACTAATAACTTTTACTTCCTGCTATCAACATACCCCTCCCTGATCTCGCTATCGTTCATCATCTCCATCTCTAATGCAAAGGGCTCATTTAGTTCCACACCTACTTACTCTAACACCAAGCAAAAATTCGCTCTTTGAGTGTTTCTACCATCACCTTACCAACTTTCTTATTTCAATGCATGCATAAAATGCCTTGGGATTTTCTTTAATCTGACTCATCAAAGACATTTCAAGTCCCTTTATAGCCGCCCTGTTTAAATTCCTTCCCGCTTCCTTTATACTCTTCATGCGCTGTACAAATTCAGCTTTCTAAACATTACACATGCTTCCTTTAACATTTAGACTAAATTTACAACATCTCTCATCTTCCAAGGTTCCTGAATGTTGCCATCCTTCTCTTTCTTCCTCTCCGGAGCATGATGCTTCTAAATTTTGGCCAGCTGGCCAGCTGATGCTGATGAAGGGTTCCAATTAAAACCAATGACAATTCTTTTCCTCCCATTAACACTGCTCGACTCCGTGAGTTCCTCCAGTAGATTGCTTTTGGCCTTTAACTTACTCCCACATGTCACCTATCAATAACATCTACTTCCAATCACCCCTCTTCCTGCCTCATATCTTTGTAATTAGCCTTCCCCAAGTTCACACTTCACTCCAATGTCCAGCCTTATCCTTTTCCATAACTATCTTAAAACTTTGTGAAAATATGACTTGTCCTATTTACACAGCTGACAAAGACATTCAAAGCATGGAGAGGACTGACCTGCTTGAATTTTCTTAAGTGCTGAATTGTTTGGGGCTTTCAAAGCCTTCGTCATTCCCACACATGTCTAACTGGTATGCAAAGCACCAAATAATTCTTCAAGTTGCTGACCTTTCATTGTTAAGCTGTAAAGTAAACTTAAATTATACCTAATTTGAGTTTGGCAAAATGACTCCTGAACATAGTAATTGTCCCGATTCCACCACTCCTCTGGTAATGATCAACCACCCTGTGTAAAATATTTGTCTCCCAAATCCCCTTTAAAACTCCTTCCTCTCTCCTTAAACATATGCCCTCTAATTTTATTTACCATCATCAAGGAGGAAAAAAAAAGATTTTGAATACCTATCCTAGTGTGAGAATAACAACCTGAGTTTTAGTGTGGACAAGATGAAGGAGATAATCATGGACATCAGAAGGACCAGGAACGACCACGCTGCAATACACATGAACAACTCTGTAGTAGGGAGAGTGGGGGACACCAAAGACATCACTGAACTAGTGACCTATCGTGGACACTCAATATCTCCTCACTTGTCAGGTAGATTCAAGAGTCACTGAGTGACTGCACTTCAGAAGACTGAAGTGGGCAAGGCTATTTGTCACCATAATGTCAACCTTCTGTAAAAGTTCTATTGATATCGAGAGCATCTTGGCCAGCTGCATCACAGTCTGGTACAGTTGCAGAGAAATAGATTGGAGGTCAATCCACAGGACCATAAAAGTGCTAGAGAGGATCACTGGAGTCTACATCCCACCCCCCACCCCCAATCGACATGATCTACCGGGATCATTGTCTGAAGAGGGCATGCAAAATCATTGAGGATCCCTTCCAGAGTCGGCACCAGATCATCTAATTAGGGTAACTGACATTTGAAAACTCACTGAGTGGAGGAGGGTGAGCGAGTGCCATAACTGCCAGGAATCTCCTTCATGTGCCACTGTCACATTCCCGCCTCTCTTCTATGTAGCAGAAAAATGTGTGTTCTTATAGCATGTGGAGATGAAACCATGTGACACAAGTGATGCGGGTGGGTGGAGGGCACCATAACTCATTTGGGGGGAATGCCCCACGAATGCCCCCCCCCCTCCAAGACGCCAAGCCTGATCCCTTCTACCCTGCACACAGCATCTTTCAGCTGCTCCCATTGGGGAAGAGATACAGGAGTGTCAGAGCCAGAACCACCAGGCTGAGAAATAGCTTTTTCCCACGGGTAGTGAGAATGTTGAGCGACCAAAGGAACTGCTCACACTAACCATTTGAGACTCTCATATGTACAAAACAATATTTAATTATTTGTACAGATGAAATACTTGTCCTGTATATGTATTGTTTGTGAGTATATATGTTATTCTGGTTGGGTGTCTGCATGTTTTTCACTTTGGGCCAGAGAAGGGTGTTTTGTTGGGTTGTAATTGTACACTCAAATGACAAAAACTTGACGACTTGTCTAAGCCTCTTACAATCTAATTTGCTTCCATCAGGTTACTCCTCAGCCTCCTTCACTCCATGAAAAACGGTCCCAGCCTCTGCAATGTCACTTCAAAACTGAAGATATCCAATCGAGAATACACCTGAATTCTTTCCAGTGCAACCATATCCTTCTGAGAGTGTGACGTCCAGAACTGCACTCTGTTCTCCTAGTGGAGCCTGACCAATGTTTTGTAGATATTCAACTTCTGTTTTTCATTTACAGGTTAATGAGCAATTGATGTCTGTGGCTCACCAGCAACACTAAAGTCAATCATATCTCTGGATATCATGGATTGGAACACAGATGGCTTTAGCCTATGTTGCATTTCTAAGACCAATTCATCAACAAAACCACGCTACTTGTTAATGTAACACAACTGAAGAAATTGTTTGGTGATTCAGTTCCTCACCGTAGCAAGTAAGAATGTTGGTGCATATGTACATTGTGCAATGTAGAGAACAATAAACTCATTATCGTTGTCACCAGGTTGGTGCACTTCCCAGTTCCAGATGGGCAAGTCTGCACATTTCATCCTTAGTGCAGAAAAGGAATGAATCAACCCCATGAACATCCACATTCCATGACAAGATGTAGAATAACAAGGCACTTTCAATTATTCCTGTGCAAAATACATGTAGGTTAAAATATAAAGACTGCCAGCATTCAGTTAGCTGCCAGAATTGTGGTGAAGCAAACCCTTAGGCTGAAGTGCTTTAATGATGTTGCAAATTTATTGTAATACATGTGTCCAGTTTCTAAATGTTTGCTGAAGATTAAGCACCTTCAGTGCTGTATTTGTCAGGGGGAGGAAGGTGTTCGATAGTGGACTAGGCAATGTGAAGATGTGCTTGGAGAATCAGGTACCAGGTAGTATGAATCGCAAATAAATTATCAAGGGACATAAAGGAGAGCAAGAGCATGGGGCACAAATGAACCTGAAAGGAAAACAACAACATGGGACTTAATTGGTCCTGAAAGGATAGCAGCAGCGTGGAGCGTAGGTGGACTGTGTGGGTGAAGGCCCACTGGACCATGGAGTGTGAGCTAGTAACAGGGGTGAACGAAGTATTAAGAAAACTATCCAAGGAAAATGCTTAATGAAGCTGGGTGAGGAGGGGTTTTGGCAGTGAGGGCATGTGGTGCTAGGAGCCAGTGGCATCAGGTATGGATCATCAGATCATGGCTGACGAGGAGTTAAAAGGGAGGTGGGAAGGATAGTGCTCAAGTGGGCTTAAAAAAAGCAAGTAGGAAACAGGAAAGAGTTTATTATCGGCCACTGAATAGTGATATTGAATGCAGAATTAATCGGAAAAGGTGGGTGACAGAGGTAATATAACAAACAAGATAGATTTTACCTCACATAGAGACCATATAATTTTCTTCTCATGAAATGCTGGAAGATGGATTTGTGGAATACACACAATAAGCTTTTTTTGATCAATTTAGATATAGTTTTTTTTAGAAAATTGGATAGGAAAGGTTAGAGTGAGGGCCAAACACAAATCCAACTGGGCCACTTGGTTGGCATGATCGAATTGGGCCAGAGTGCCTGATTCCAGGCTGCATAACTCTATAGCCCAGATAGTATATAAAGATCCATTTTAAATAAAAGTAGAATAAATAATCTTCATTGTATAATATTTTGACACATCATTGTGAGGCAGAAAATGGCAGAAATTGAAGATGTTTAAAAGATAGATATTTCCCAGAATGAGCACACATTAAGTATTAATTTATCAAGCACCTTGCACCAATACAGAGGAACTAACCTCCAACTAATTTTCCTTGAAACAACCTCACAGATATTTTGTAAGCTTTTTTGATTCCCTGCATTATTACTACTTTTAACTTTAAACAATACAAATTAACTATGGAATCAGATGCAAGGCTGGTCCCTGATGATAAATGTTCCTGGCACTTGGTTCCATTAATTCTATTTGTAATTTATTCCTATTAACACTGGAAATTAAGGAAAATAAAACTAAGATCTACAGAGATATGGTGTCAATTTCATATCACTATCTATTGACTTTAATTTATAGGATTTTTTTTACAATATGACTCTCAGGAAAATTTACAAAACTCCTATCAATAAAGTCACCCATAATTAGTAATATGGAAAACAAGAATCTCACAATGAGATTATCTCACTGGGAGAAGATCTAGCTCCACACAGGTGATTTGACAATGATTCCAGGAATAACCAGATGGCACTTTTATATTGTGCCCCTAATTTTAACATTGTGTTTGCAGCAATCTTACAAGGTACATGGGAGAGTTGAATTCCTCTCCATCTGCTTCCATCACTGAAAGATTGGAGATGGAACAGTTTTGTATTAACTTATAAATCACAGATGGAACAACGTGAAATGGTTTCTGGTCTAATCCTCAATCTAATGCAGTGGTTTTCAAACTTTTTCTTTCCTCTCACATTAGGTATGATTAAAACAGTGATTTTCAAATTTATTCTTTCCACTCACATACCACTTTAAGTAATCCCTATGCCATCGGTGCTCTGTGATTCATAAGGGATTGCTTAAAGTGGTATGTGAGTGGAAAGAATAAATTTGAAAACCACTGTTTTAATCATACCTAATGAGCTCGTTCTGTGCACGGTTTCATAACTCCAAAGGAAATGGGCCAATGACAATTTTTCTCAAGCAAAATATTTTAGTAACAATTGGGACTAGAGCAGTGGTTCTCAACCTTCCCTTCCCACTCACAGACCACCTTAAGCAATCCCTTATTAATCACAGAGCACCAATGGCATAGAGATTACTTAGAGTGAGTGGTATGTGAAAAGAAAGAAGTTTGAAAACCCCTGATCTAATGGGTTGAACAAGGTACCAACCATATGGGTTCTTTCACTTATTTTAACATAAATGACTCTACTCAATGCTGTAAAAAAAAACTTACTTTTTGTTCACCATCATTACATATTTTAACAAAACTATCTCTGGACTTTATCAAAGCAGACTAGCTGACATATATCTTGTGGTGAATGAATGCCTAATTAGGGACCCAGCTAAATTCACATGCAATTGTTGAAACCAAAATTCTGTTCCTGAAAAATGTATTTTACTTATTAAATAAAGAAGCTATTTATATTTTTAACTTTTGATGTTACTAATTAAAGGAGAAATCTTGCTCCTGTTTGTCCTTGGATAAAGCAATGAAATCAAACACATTCTTTACAAACCAGTGGATCAAGCTCGAGAGGACCTTGGATTAAAACCCAAAATCTCTGACAGTGTAGCATCATTTCACCATCACACCGATCTGTCCACCTAGGAACTGTGTTCATATTCTGGAGTGAGGTGCGAGCACATAGTTCTATCTCAAATGTATGTGGGCTAAAAACAGAAACAAGATGACCATTCAATTAAACTTGGAACTGTTCACACTAACCCTCCAAGATTTTCATATTTCTGAATTTATTTATTTGAATATAGGACCGTAGAACATTACAGCACAGAAACAGGCCCTTCAGCCCTTCTAGCATATAAATACTTGTCCTGTATATTTATTGTTTGTCTGTACGTGTGTTATGCTTGGTTGTGTGTCTGAGTGTTTTGTGCCAAAGACCTGAAAATGCCATTTCATCAGGTTGTACATGTGCAATCAGATGACAATAAAGATGACTTGACTTGTCTTGACAAAGACTGAGAATATCTGCTCAGGACTTTTGAGAGGTGGGCTGAATGGAAAATTCTCGGGAAATGTGCTCTGGATTGGAATGCATGGTTAACCAGTGAAAGATACAAATACATTATGATGATGCCCCTTTATCATAATTTTTACACCAGGTAGCACCAGCTACTTTGAATCAGGATGGTTCGAGTTTAAGTTATAATTATTACAGTGTGCGGGAACACATGATCTGAGGTGCTCCCGCCTGACTGTAGTCCTTTTCTTTCTTGATGGTAGAGATCATTAGTTTGGGAGGTGCTGTCACAGCAGCTGAGGCAACTAACTATAATGGATTTTGGAGATGGTATGCTCTGCAAAGCCTCTGGATGGAATGAGAACTTAGGGTGGAAGATAGAGTCCCACTCAATTGGCTCCTTCCTCTTGGATAATGTCTGCCTCCTAAGTAGTTTTGGAGCTGCACTTTGAGGAACCTGGGGTGTAGTCCATCTGATTCAAGTGACTTATCCACCTTCAGCTTCCCAAGCTCCTTCTCCTTAGTCACTTTTGCCCCTGACTCTCTCAAATTGCTGGCACATCCCTGGTGTCTTCCTTTGTGAAGACTGATCCAAAATAGCTGTTTAGTTCATCTGCCATTTCTTTGTCCCCATGACCACTTCTCCAGTTTCATTTTCCAGCAGTCCAACATCCACTTTTGCTTCTCTTTTCTACTTTACATATCTGAAAAATTGTTTGGTGTCATCTTTTATGACCAGCTTACCTCCATATTTCATCTATTCTGCCCTTATTGCTTTTTTTAGTTGCTTTGGGTTGGTTTTTAAGGGCAACCCAGTCTTCTGGCTCCCGTCTTTTTTTAAAAAAAAGACTGTGGTTTTTATGCTGTCTGACCTCCCTTGTCAGCCATGGATGTCTGACCCACTGCTTAGAATATTTATTCCTCTTTGGATTTAATCTGTCCTACAACTTATGAATTCTTCTCAGAAACTCCTGCCATTTTCTTCACTTCTGATCATATGATGGAAAGAAGATCATTGATGAACAGCTGAAGATGTTTGCTTGGGAAACTGCAATGAAAATAACTCCTGCAGTGATCTCCTAAGAGTGAGTTGTTTAATCTCCAATGATCACAGCTATCTTCCTTTGAGTGAGGTATGAGTCCAAACACATCAAAACACACTAAAAGCGGCAAAGTCACTGAATTTGCCTGGCCAAGTAACTGTGGTGATACAAAAGAGCAGCTAAGGAGGTAGACCACATTTGTTAAATGAGCACACACACAAGAGGCCTGTGGTGTGGTCATGGGACAAGGAGAGCCCATTTTCTAGCTTCCCAGAAAGAAAGAGTGCATCTGTGACTTTCAGTGGAAATCTGATGGACTTACATAAGATATATTGGCATTGGCAGGTCTACCTCAAAAGTTGCACAAAATGTCACAGGGCATCCTGGTGGCTTGGTCCTATGTTGTTTCGGCTTTATATTTGGAGCATGAAGTCCATTCTTTCCTGCATGTAATTGAGGAGGGTGCAGGGACGAGGTTGGGGTGCATCTGCATTTCTACATCTGAAAATCTAATCAGCATGCTACAAGGGTTAGCCAATCCTGAACACATTTAGTTACACACTTAAGTTGCTTAACAATTGCTTGCCAAAAATTTCCTCGCACATGAAGAGCGTCCAAGTCTTACTGCATCTTATGCAGATTGACTAATTCGTTAAGCCTTAGTGATTTGATTTAGAACCTTCAGTGGAACTACAAGGAAATCATTATGTCCTTCAATGTCCAGAAAGGTGCCCCATCTTTATCTGTTCCTTGTATCTACAGCAGTTTTCAAGGTTGAGACAGTATATGGTGGGCACTGAAAGTGTTCTTAAAATGGATATGAATTCATTCTAGCATCTTGCCTTTATCCGTGGGGTCCTAAATGAAGGCAGGATACAACACACAAGGCCAATGTGGTGACTAGCTCAGTTGACTGATGCTTACTGATAGTATTATGTGGTGTAACCCAAATTTGCTACAAAAAAGTTTGGTTGTGATCACAGATAACCTTTATAGAAGGAATCCCTTGTGATTTTTGTGTTATCTGTTCTTGGAGTCCTTGGCACAATGTGATAGCAATTAATATGCCCTGGTCACATTGAGAAGCTCACAATAGTTACATGCTGCAATCTGCTCTCCACCCAAAGAGAAGAGATTAATTCATCATCCCCCCACCCCCCTTGAGTTGAGATGCTCTGATACATTAGTAAGGTAGCATCAAATAAAATTGAAGTCAAATAAAATTTAGGACCTCTTTGATCTTTGCACTTGCTACTGGTCAAGAGCAGGTGTGGTACTATCAGGTAGTTGGTTCCCCAATGCCTTTTTAATAATTGTAGCCTTTGTCCACGTTTCCAATTAAACAATTGTATAAAAATGATTGACTCCTCAAAGGTAAGAACCTCCTGGCCAGAACTTTCACCCTTCCCCTTCCTGCCTCTTTTAACAGCATGACCTGGATGTTTTGGAACATACAAGGGGCAACCTGTTGAAGATTCCAGATTCACCCATCATACCATACCAGGGCAGTACGGTGGATATAGCAGTTAGCACAATGCCTTTACAGCACCAGCGATCAAATCCTGTGCTATCTGTAAGGTGTTTGTAAATTCTCCCCGTGTCTGCGTGAGTTTTCCCTGGGGGCTCTGGTTTCCTCCCACTGTTCAAAACATACTGGGGGGGGTGCAGGTTAATTGGGTGTAATTGGGCAGCACTGACTCGTGGGCTAAAGTGGACTGTACTGTGCTGTATGTCAACAAAATAATACAGTTTGCCTTGACAAATTAATGCATTTTCCCCTAACTAAATGAATTCGTTTTGAGTCACTAAAAATTTTGAATGCCACAGAAGATCCTTTAAATAACACGTAAGCTCCAGATTTCCTTACATGATTAACATATGGCATTAGCTGGATTATTGTGGCCCAGTTAGACAGAGCTGGCATTATTGCACAAGGATCAAGGTCTCCAGCTGCCTACTCTGTATGATTCCAGCTTGTATGCGTGACGTATGTCCTACCATGCTGTTCCATTCGCTGAGAGGTGAAAGTTGTCCTGAAAATGTGCATTCGTTGTCAAAATTGTAAACACACTAACAACCACAGAACTAATAAATTGGTGAGAAAGAAATTTGTCATCTATGGAACCAAATGTCAGGGATGAGTCCATTTGAATTCCTGCAGCTGTTGGCCCCAGGGGCCAGATACAACTTTCTTCTCCAATGTCATTGTCCAAACAACAAATTATGAATTTGCTAAAGACATTCTCCTGTCAGTTGCAGGTTCTTGAGTTGTAATGATTAAGGGTTAATAATCTTTTTATGTATTACTCATTTTTTATGTATTAATCATTTCAAAGTTAAATGAATGATTAGCTCCAATGTATCAGATCAGTTGTTAAAATATATTCATTTGAATCAACAGGAACTGTAAAGTTTAACAGAGCATTTTTGGAATGCTCTGTCCAGTTTATATTTCATTTTTCGACATTACTTGTGAGGGAATGACCAACTTTAACACAAATCTGGAGATTTGCTCTCTTGACTCTTATATTTTTGGTAACTTTCCCATCTGCTGTTGACTGAACGTCTTTCTTTTTGGATCTTTTCATTAGCACTCCGCTTTTCCAACAGATAGATTTTTTTTTAAAGTTCTACACATGTAACCTAATTTTCATTCAATATTTCCCTAGTCTGAGAAGTCATACAAAAAATGACCTTTGACTCACCACTGGGCCCATAAAGCACAATAAATGCCATTGTCCTGTCAAAAATTGAAGATGTTTTACATCATTACAAAATTTAATGTTCCATCTTTTCAAATGTAGTACTTTTCAAAGGCCACATTCCAATTGAAGCTCATTAAATTCAGGCTCGAATTTCCTGTGGTGGGGACGAGAAAGACTTTCTCATGCTTTGGAAGTAATATGAATCACTCTTTTAAAGCAGATATGGTTACATGCTAGTTTTGAAAGGTACAGTAACTGCTGAGCCCTTACAATCTGCAACACTGAGGCTTTTGTATTTATAAATCTAATAATTGCCACTTGAACCATTGCACTTTAGTCACACTGCAATTTATTTACTTATGAATCAATAAACTTTCTACATAAAATGGTTGTTTGGAAGTTCAATGGTTAGGTTATATAATAATTGCTGTTTAAAGTTTCCTAGAATTAATATCAAAATTGAAAATAATATGAAATTTGGCTACTATTTTTGTTCCAGTTAACAACAAATTATTGATAATCTTGAGTTTTAAAAAACAGTGAAATGCAACATTTGATATTTGAAATGAAGTGCCAACGAGACCAATGGATGCAAATATACCAATTGTGTTTGGCAGAATATTTGGTGGATTTACACTGATTTCAGAATTGACAGAGCAAACAAGAGTTAAATTTGTATTGCTCATTCACAGCAATTTTTAATCATTGATTTTGTGGATAAGCATAAAGAGCCACTCTGCATTTCAACAATGCGCTCTCTTTTTTTCATTTTAATATTAAAGTAATGCGTGAAGCTCTCAGACACTGGAATAAGCTTGTATGTATTGCTGGAGTTATGGATCAGCAAATATGTCTGATATCACGTGAAGTGTCAAGTTATTGTACAAAATCACTAATTACCCATCATTCATTGTCAAACATTTTTAATACATTATTCAGTTTAAACCTACATATCATACTCATTTCAACAATTTTATAAATGATTTTTTTGGGGATTTTATTACTCTATAAACCACATATAACACATATTTGGGGGAGAAATTCAACCCATAAGGCAAAATATGGCCTCTTGGTCTGCACATTTTGACTGCCAATGCCACATATTAGATCTGGTCACAATAATGGATGCATGAGTCTTTTAGATGTTCAAGGTGTCCACATGAGTGGGAAGGCTTGTGTTTGCAAATTAGAATGACAATGCCTATTGCAAGACCCAAGTGCAACATTCAAAAACAGGCAAGTTTTTGTACTGAACAAGGTCAGCCTTATGGTACCCTATCCAGGTGTTTTGACCAAAGGATCTTGAAGAGACTACTGAGCAAATGTATACTCTTTGAGGGGAGCTAGGGTGAACAGAAATATGCACAGAGCCTTCCTGCCTTCTTGTTGAGTTCTGAGTCCTGCTTGGCAGGTGAGCTGGATCCGGATATCAAATTAGCGCTTGTAGGTAATCTATTTCATTCAGATGTAACCCAGTATGCAATTTGGTTCAGACCTTTTGTAGTTCATTTCATACTAAAAATTGCAAAAGTTGAATTTCTCCCATGTTGTTCTTTAAAGCCATATTCTTTCCCTGTGAATGGTCCCTGTGAAAATTATAAAAGTTGCTATAATGTGTTATTTTGAACGTCACCAAATAGTAATTCAGTTTCAAAGTACTCTTTTACAAACTAAAATTTGTTAATATATTGAAGATAAGGTTTTCAAGCAATAACTACAGCTTGCTAAAAACCTAGGCAAGATGTCTTTCTGTTTGACCTAGGATCATACAGGCTTGTTTGACACTTTGCGGCAACATGTCTTAGATCTGTTCAATAAGGATTTAGAATGCTTCTCACACAATTTAAGGAACATATCATGTTGGGATTACAATAATAAAAACAGGGGATAAATTAAAAATATACAGTGTACTGATAAATTGCAAGTATTTAGCAGAAATTAGCAGAAAAATATGGCTTTAATTTTGTAGATTAATTTTTTATAACTTAAGAAGCGCTGATTTTATTTCATTAGGTTTTTCCACTTTCCACCTGTAGGTTGTGAATAGATGATAAGTCCATTGAACATTTGTACAATAACTGGTCACAAGATTTAAAATTCCAAGAAACAGATGCTGGTTCAGTTCTAATAGCAGTTAGCAAAATTATTATTATCAATATAATAATAATGAACGATGTCATTGAAATGAGCTATTCAATCAATGTGTCATACCATAAGTGCCAGGGGAAAAGTCAGTATGTGTTTTAGTGTACAGTTCGGACATCTCCCCCCACCCCCCCACCCCCCCACCCCCCCACCCCCCCAACATTTATTCAGAACATTAAGCAGGTGCTTGGTTTGTACATCTGCAGCCGAGAATATTCAACATCTTTAATAAGTGGTTCAGAGACCAGGTCCATATCTTAGGAAATTATTTTTGACCAATATTCTTGAACTTTAACACATGTTAAGAATTTGAACCAATGGTAAAAATTATAATGCCCCAGCCTTTGAGTGGTAGGAATTCTGTTATAATCACAAGGCATTACCAGCAACTGTGTTCTTTCCTTTTAAATTCACAAAATGATTTCTATTCTCATACATAAAGAGGCCACACTCGTTTTCACCAATTGTACACCTGTTCATAGAGCCTCTATTCTAAGCATTATGTTTCCATAGCATTCAATGAGAACATTTATGTATATAGTAAACTATACATGGTAGCCAACAACCTTTCCTATCAAAGGTGATGATATTCAACATTCACTCATTCATAGTTGCTTATTTGGATTCAGGCACAACCCCACATCTCTATACCTTGTAGATTCATAGTTTGGTAAAAAATATATTTTTATAATTTATCATGGGGGAGGTTTAAGATTCTAGTTTTGTGACTCACCAAGACTGCAAGCATTACAAAAATAGAATAATTTAACAAATATGATCCAAACTTCGGCTCTACATTTCCAATGTTGATATTTACTTGTATTACTTTTTTTTTCTCATCCTCCTCCTGAGTCACAGAGCTCTAGAGAGATGTACTTGTCTGTAGTTTCTAAATTCAAATATTGTCTGTGTAGGAGTCCTGACCAGGAGGCCAAGAAATTGTTCAGCATTGGGCTCTTTAACCTTGCACAAGCAGAAAATTTTCATTAGTTGAGGCAACTAATACTACTGTCGTGTTTTCCAGTATCCAGGGAGGCAGTATGTTCCTGTAACAGTGCAATCTTTACATTGCCAATCTAATATCTCAAGGCAGAGGTCAAAGTATCCTTATATTAAGAAGAATAGAATGATAGCACACGCATTTACAATCATATAATTGCAGTCTAAATTACAATTGGGACACCAACATTCACCACAAATTGATATTGCTTCTCATGTTTGTATAATTCTAATACACATATTTCAAACATGTAATTTACCACAGCTTAAATGGTAGTTCAAGCAGGCGGCTACTTAGTTCCACGTTTGACATCTAAACAGCAAACACGTTTGTAGCAATTGTGGCTGAAAGCTAATTGGTCATTGGTGGAAGCTGGAAGTCACTCTCTGAACCAATCCTAAGTAGCAAAATTCCAATGGATTCTGTCTGACTGAATCTCATTACATTTCTCATATATTTAACAAAATCTTAGAATGAGTTACTTGCAAAATTTAGATATCCTGAAGCAAATGCCCAAAAGAACCTGAATATTCGCTATCTGTCGCAATATTTAAAATGCAATGCATGTCCTTTAGTGCTTTCTTTCATTGAATGAGGCTACAAACGCTTGACTGAGTCACAGGCTTCTTTAAGTCAAATATAATATTTCAAAAATAATTTCAAAAGCTGGGTCTATTTCTATTTTCCCATTTTGACATGAATGTGGCCATGATAGCTAAATATAAAAACTTGTTCCCTTCACAGTATATCAATTTTTTGAACAGGTTTTGAGAATTTACTTGGAAGACCAATCCTGCATTAATCAATTTATGTTGAGTAAGTGCTTTTAGTGTCAGTTTTAAACTTCCCTTCAGACTAATGTGGGCGACAGTTTGGATAACAGTAATTTCCCTTTTCTGAATTCACAAATTACTACCAAAACATCTGAGATGAAAAATAAAAAAATCACTCTCATGGAATTTATGTGTCAATTTTTCTTTTAATTCAGCTCATGCTTTTTGACACAGATGAAGTGGATTCATGTTATGGAAAATTGTGATCTAGAGAGTTTTTTGAGTGTATCTAATGTTAATCTTTGTTTTCAGACTTGCAGTTCTGATGTCAAATCTATGTGAATAAAAACACAATGCTGGAAAAATTCAGCAGGTCAAACAGGGTACTTTATATAGCAAAGACTTGAGCCTTTCATCAAGCTATGAGCAAAAGGTAGGCAGGCACCTGAATAAAATGATGGTGGTGGGGTGAGTGGGGGGAAGAGGGGGGAGGTGAAGGAGGGATATGGGGAGGAGCATTGGCCTACAGGCAAGAGTTAATAGGTGCATAAGAGAGGGAGGGCACAACACAAAACGAGGGGGATGATAGCTCTGTGAATGGGAAGGGAAGAGGGCGAAAACATGGAGGAAAAGAGACAGACGGATAAGGTAGAGAGGGAGAATGAGGAGTGGTCTATCAGAAACTGAAGTTGATGTTAATGCCATCCAGTTGGACGGTGTCCAGATGGAATATTAGTTGTTGCTCCTCCAATTTACGGATGGCCTTTGTTTAGCAGTGCATGAGGCCATGGACAGGCATGGGAGAGGGGTGCAGAATTGAAATGGTTGGCCTCTGGGTGATCCCTGTCATTGATGTGGACAGAGTGAAACAATCTCTCATTCTGCACCCAGTCCCTCCAATGTAGAGACAGCCACAATGAAAACACCAGAAATCGCCAGTTTCTGCTAGACTGCTTAGCACTCTCCCTCTCTTCCCCATCCCTCTGCCTCCTTTCCTTCAGCTTTCCATTCTCTGTCTTCTCCATTCCTAGAGTTATTCCTCTCCCCTGTTTTCTGTGATGCCCTCCCTCCCTTATCCACCTATTACCTCTTGCCTGTGAACCTGTGCTCTTTCCCATGTCCCTCTCCTCCCCCCCGAACCATTTTATTCAGGAGCCTGTCGACATTTTGCTCAAACCTTGATGAAGGGCTCAAGCCTGAAACATTGGTTATTTATCTTTACCCCTGCTATATAAAGTATGCTGCTGTTTGATCTACTGAATTTTTCCAGCATTGCGTTATTACTTCATTCACTGCGACCCCAGACTTTTGTGTTTTACTAACATCACTTGGCTCTGTGAATAGTTAAGTAACAAATGTGTATTAAAAGTTGAATGATCTTGGCAACTTACACTTTAGAGTGGTATTTACCCACTTTGCACTTTGAACAGTGTTTGACCCAAAGCAAATTGGACCCAGTAAGAATGGATCCTTTTGTTAACAGCATATATCCTTCAATTTGTGTCCTGGTTAGTTCTGTAGTAAAATACTCCACATGCCTTGCAGTGCATTATTCCATTGCTATATTTAAATATATTTTGAGTACTTTATCCAGTTGAATTTCATTCTCCAATCTTTCCTGGAACCCCACCTACCCTCAGCTGCAGAAACATTATTGCCTTAAGCTCCAAAAGTTAAATTAGGCATTCTAGAGTTTTAGATTTGGTGGCTCAATTCTATCTCCAGATATTCGGCAGAGTATCCTCCAAACCACAGAATATGTTTTGAATTAGTTACTGCTGCTTCTGCCTTCCAGCTAATTACTCATTGTCCTCTAAATTTTACCATGGATATCCAGTTCTTTGGCGTTTCATTCAGGATTTATTGAATCATTTTTGAAAGTACATTCCATTATAGGACATTCAATATAACACTTATCATTTCCTTGCAAAAGGTTAACAAAACACCTTTCTTTCCTAAAATTGTATTGAGTCCCACTTTTCCATAGATAAGTCCCAATTTTATTCATAAATATTAAATATAATATGTGTCAGTTGCCAATGCAAGACTAATCAGTCCATAGTCACTGGATGCTCAGGAAACCAATACTAGCAGATCGTTTTATGGTAATACTGTATTGTCTGTACATTATTTCCCTGACATGATTGAACCCAGAATGAAAATGCATCTGCCACTTATGTCCTTGTGCTGACAATCTCTCTTTGCAGATGTCAGGGGAAAGAAATGTTCAGAAAATATGTTCTATGAATTACTGTAGGGCTTCTGTTATAATGTTGAATGAAAGCATTTTTACTTGCATGCAATAAGTAGATTGAATTAGATTTCCATCTACAGCGCAATAGTATATACTATGCTCGTGCATTGCCCACCAGTCCATTATATGTGTCTTCGGGTCAGTTCAGTCACTGTGAATTAGGCTATTTCAAATTTGTAGATTCATAAGTAGATCTACACTAAGTAAAAGTGAGTTTGTATGATTAAAATGATCCTTTAGTGTTTTCTGTGACAAAATGTGTTGTCACAGAGTTCATAAGGAATGAGCTAAATGCCTTGCTTGGTTACTAAACTATGAATTCCTTGTAAGTGACCCTCTGTTGGTCGCTAAATGAACATTACATATACTTAACCAACATTTAGAATGATTTAATTTTGTTACCAAATTCAGAATACTAGCATAAATTAGTAACCAAAATCAACTGAAGGATTGATCGGTTAATTATGAAGTGCCTACTTTTAGATATTGTATTGGAGCATTGGTCCATAAAGCTTATTTGAAATCTTTTTGTGAGAACCTGAATTGAACAGTTAATGGCAGAACACCTGCTGGTTTAGCTCTTACCCGATTTTACTTGAAATTGCTGGAAAGTAATATTGGACAAGATGTAAAATGAGTGACAATTTAGTCCCATTAATGTACTGTCAGGGAGATTAAGGCAAGGTCATCATCATTGAAGAATGCTAAATGTTTTATGTTGCTGGGAACGTGTGACAATTCACATTGATCTGAGAGTCTCTTCCTAGCTGATAATCACCAGAATCATTGAATAGTTTAGAGGGTGGCATGGTTGGTGTAGCGGTTAGCGCAACGCCTTTACAGCGCCAGCAATCAGTAGTGGTGAAGTGGGAAAAAGAGTTAAAATTTCAAGTGGGTGAGCTTTTACCAGAACTAAGAAAGTTTGAAAAACAACGCAAGTTGTAAAGAAGAAACAGAAGTAAAGTTAAGGCAAATGATAAGAGAGACAGAGTGATCCAAGTGGTGCCAGCAGAGAAAGGGCATTGAATGTTGGTTAAAAACAGTTGATGTGATGGGAGGAGAGATAAGAAGGGAGAAACTGTGGGATACAAGGCATCACAGTTCTGG
This sequence comes from Narcine bancroftii, assembly GCF_036971445.1. Classification (NCBI taxonomy): domain Eukaryota; kingdom Metazoa; phylum Chordata; class Chondrichthyes; order Torpediniformes; family Narcinidae; genus Narcine; species Narcine bancroftii. Next base: position 89,291,191 of record NC_091478.1, on the reverse strand, counting down.
TGTTTGCTTTGTTCTCTCCATTCTTCCGCCTTCTTTGCAACTCAAAACGCATTTGCTTTCTTACTTAACTTCCAATTGAAGGCTCTCCACATAAAAGCACAACTGCTGCTCACCTCCTTAGAATTTTCTGTTTTTAATCTAGCATTCCGGCCATCAGCATAATGCCAGTGCAGCACCAGCAATCCACATTTGAATCTGGAGTTTGCACCTTCTCCACATGACCTGCTTGCATTTTCCCTGGGTGCTCCCATTTCCTCCCACCCTCCAAAATCATACTGGATTGGTAGGTTCATTCAGTGTAAATGGGTGGCACCAGTTTCAAAAGCTGGAATCGGTTTCTACCATGTCGTAAATAAATAAGTTTAAATCATTTTTTTTCCTGATCTTGATTCAGAAAATACTCCTTTTGGGTGGGATGGCTTTATGCAAGAGGACCAAGTTCATATTGGTGAGATGCTGGCTGTTAGGTTACTGGATCTATTGATAGAAATGTACTTTTCCTTCGATGGTTATTACTCCAAATATTTATTTTTACTAACCATCTCTTTTGCTCATTTAAGCTAGCACGTGATACCAGCACTCGCAACCCCGTGTGTTGATGAATGATTTAATTCTAAATCTGCACCTAGAGTTTTGAGGAGATCTATTGATGATGCAAATGCTTTTGAATTTCCAAGGACAATTTAATCATCAATACCATTGTAAGCCTGCCAAAAATGCAAAGTTTTATTGCCAATTTACACACAAGCCAACAGAGGAAAATCTAGCTTCTACAATGTAAAAAATTTAAATGATCAAATCAAAAATTAAAAGAAATTGATAGAAATACAGAACATGTCTGTCAATGGAATTTACACCCAAACTGTAAACCCATCGTTTGTCTTTATAAACGGCAATAAATGTGCAATGCTAAATTTTGGATGCCTCCTGATTAAGCATCCAAATTAAAATTTGTATAAATGTTACGCAATTTATCAAAAAGCTATGAGGTTTATAAAGGCTCAAGCTAAACCAACGACTTGCAAATGTTTAAAAGGTCACGTTGGGAGAAATAAGTAGAACGATTCAAAACTCAAATGGCCACTGGGACTTATCCTCTTTTGAACAGACACATTCATCAAACATGGCAGCAGTATACCTCCCAGCAAGATGCATGTATTTTTATTATAGGACTTGATTAATTTTCAGTGAGTTTATTGTAGTCTATGGACGAAGAACACTTCAAATGCAGGTTTAATACTTCTATATCCTATCTGCTATCCATAAGAGACATAGTGGCATTTTGTCTACCAATACATAGATATAACTATATATCACACAATAACAACTGGGCCACTTTTACAATTCTACAAGAGAAATGCTCTCAATGTCAAGTACAAAAGTATACATATTATTGTGATATTATGTACAACATGCTTATTGTGGAAGTTACAAATAAATCTTACTTGCTGGTGATAAACCACAACAAAATGCCTATTTGTTTCTTTTGGACCTTTTTGTCCTTTAAACCATTAAGAGCTGAAATTTCATAACACGATAGTAACTGAGCTTGTATATCTCTAACTTTCCTCTCATTAATGCAGACACATGTGCTTTAAATTACACTAATTGCTTTAAGGAGCCTGTTAAACAATGAATCTGAATGCCCCATTTATTACTGTGAGGAAGGGGTTCTGCTCTTGCTGTACCCTTGCTACTGGATCCTCCTCATCTCAGAGTAAAAATCTAGGGCTTCTGGACAGCTTTAAATATTTTAATAAAACTTACTTGATTGTAAAAAGGGGTAGGTAGCACCATTCAAATAGCGTTACTTAACTCCAAAGAACAATGACAAAAGTGATTAAGTGATACAGAAATAATTTGAACCCATTTGAAAAATAGTACGGATTGCACCGATCAGCACAAATGAGCTTAATGACGAAGGGTCCTTAATTCAAGGCCATTTAGTCGATTGTCTACTTGTTCAACGCTGTATTTCATTGAACTGGATCATGGTGTCTCCTTGAAGCAAGTTATGTTTGACTCAATAACTAACATACAGCTCTAGGTTATTCCAGGGCTTTCCTCAGTAAATTAGACCAAGTTGCCTGCCAGGCATTCACCATTCTTGTGAGAGAGTTCCACAGTCCCAGGGTGGCTGTACTTTTATTTTTCCATTCGGTTTTCTGTGTGCACGCAAATGGAAAAGATGTAAACCACTGGAAGCCCAGCTTTTGTCATTTTGTAAGGAGACACAATTTAATTCCATTTGATATTTTTATACACAACAGTCAAATATTCACAGTATTCCTTTAAAACCTGCTTGCTCTGTTCTTGCCAGTGGTTGTCACTGAATTCTTAAACCTTTTAAAAGGTATCAATGAAATTTAGTCCATATCATGGAAAAAAATTAATGCTGCTGGAATGTTGACTGTTATCATTCTAATGAGGTTTGCATCTTCAGCACAGACTCTCCAAACTGAAACGCAGGCAGGTGATTTAATCAGCACTGAGGAACTTGCAAGTTCCTGTTTGCCTTCAACATGAGAACTATGCCACACTCGAGATTTGCAGCTTAAAATAAATTTGATCAAATTTTCCATGAGGCAGATTCTAAATCTGATAATGAAGTTGCTAAGAGTTGTAACAGTTATCCCACACTGGTAATGGCTTTCAACCTATGACCATGAGGACTATGACCAAATTAGAATACATATGCAGAGGGAAAGGTGGTGGGGGGGTGGGATGAACAAGTGGCTCAAGTCAGGAAGTGTCCAAAACTTCAAATCATCTAATGTCAAGAGAATGAGTGATAACATGATGGATGTTAAAGGCATTTAAACCGAAACAGAGGCAAGGAATTCAAAACAAGCTTAGGCAAGCTGCAGCAGCTATATTCTTCAATCATAAATATATTGGGGCAATTAGGACAGGTAAGCTAATGAACTGTTCTCCATTTCAATCTTAATTAAATAGGTTCTGTGGAGCACTTTTATATAATACAGACTTTTTTTGTAAGTTATGTATTTCATTCATTTGATGACAAACCATCTATTATACATGTCATTTTATGACTGCTATCATTGTATACATTAAATAGATGTTAAATATGCACAAGCTTGATGTATTTTGATATAACTGAAATGGACCTTGGGATTGTCAATCATAATCATTAAGATTGAGCTCGTTTTCGGTTACTTGAAATCCAGTTAAGATTAAAGTGATCGAATCTAGATTAAATCGATCATTAAAAGTAGAGGCATTAAATCAAAAGAACTCTGCACGTTTTTAGCGTGACATGTCCATGACAATAAATTCTGATCATTGTTTACGGATTTACTGCTAAAATTGAAACATTTCCCCAAAGATGGAATATGTTGTTTGGAAGTAAATCTCAATTTATATTCAAAGACAATTTCAATGAAGGGTAAAGGGGCAGATTGTGCCATCATGGTTTCTGCGTTTATTAAAACAGAATGTTGGTGAGCGTACCCTAATGCGTTATCAGTTTTGGTAAATGGTTTTAATGCTGCAGCTCTTACCTGTATGTGACCTCATATGGGTCCTAAGGTGGCTGGGCTGGTTAAAGACTTTACCACATTCCTTGCATGGAAACTCAGTGTGTTTGCCTTGTGTCTTCCCCAAACCTAGGCATGCATATATTGTGAAAAAATTTGCAGTTAGGAGCCATAGAAGAAGATAGAGTCATCAGTGAAAACCAAACAAAACCAGACAGAAAACCCAGCAAATTTCCTGGTCTTCACATACAGTACTCAATATCAAAATCTCAACCTGTTATTTAATTGAAGAAACAGCTTGAGTTGGCATCAGAGGTGTACTGCAGTACACCACTGGCAGGCCAGTTAGTTACTTATTCTAATAAAATTCACTATAATTTAGTTTCTTTGATAAAACTTCAATTGACTTCAAGCAATTATTTCCATGAATTTTAAACACAAGGGCCAAGAAATTCATTGTTGTAATTTTTCTATTAAAATGTATGTCTTTCCAACACTATTTTACAAAGTATTAATAGCACAGTGGCATTTTAGGAACAGTGGATGTTACTGAAAATCTTGAGTTGGATATCTTGCAGTTGCTATGTAGCTGTGTCCTCATCGGACAGCCTTTAAAGACACACATGTGAAACCTCATCAGCACTCTCCCAACTACTTTCTTTCTTTTAGCATGTTTGCCTGTCATCATCCCAGGTTTACTTCCAAAGCTTATGGATCACACCACCTGCAGAATGGGCAGACTGTGGGCTATACAGACCCTCCAGGTATCCCTGCAAGTAATAGTAGGTGGATGTTGTCAAGGTGATGGCCACTTGGAGCAAATTTCCTTCCTTTCCTGCTGGCCAGTATCAAATCCAACCCACAGCTACACATGATCAAAGAATTTACACAAGATTTCTTTACATCTGCAGCTCCAGCCTTCATTCCATACACACACACACACACACACACACACTTCTGCTTCCTTTATTCTACTCTTCTTTCTTGCCAAGACTGTCTTGATCTTCTTCTCTATCCTTTTCATGACCCTTATGGCTTCACAGGTGACCCAACAGTACTCTGTGAATCTTTCCATGAATCCTCTGAATTCCATAATTTTGAAGCCATTTCCATGTCTATTAAATGCAAACATCCAAGAAGGTTAAAATTTCACGTAGACTTAACCATTTCTCTCAATGGCTTCCTCTTGTCAATGAAAATAACCAAGAAGACATGCCTGGCAGAAGGGAATGCAAACAGGTAAACTTGTCTGAAGCAATATGTGAGTGTTGGCCCTGCATCAGGCAAGGCCCAGAAACCAGGGAAAACAGAGCTTGTATGACCTTGCACATCTCACCACCTATCTCGTCAGTTTAGGTTTCTTCATTCATAGGCCTGGTACCTCTTAGCAGGACACTCAAATCCAAACACTCACAATTAATGGCACCTTCAAACGTCAGTACTTCATTAATTTGACATTATAACCAAGGGCAGTCACCCTGCTCATTACTGAACTGAACCTAGACGGTTCTCTTGCATAAAACCATCCCACCCAAAAAGAGTATTTTCTGAATCAAGATCAGGAAAAAAATCCTGAACCAAGTCTAGCACATCATCTTAAAGGGCAGTACTGCTCAGCTGACCCTTACCCCAATTCACATGTCTATTTTTCTTTTCACCTCATATAACATATTTTTTAATGTGTATAATCAGTAGGGGAGAAGTACAAAACAAACCAAAACTTGACTGCTTCACGTGGAAAGGACTCATAAACTTTGAGCAGAGTCCTCAGGAAGGGGAGGGTTGGGGGGGGGGGGAGCATAGCCAAAAAAGTTTGAGAATGGCTGTTCTAAAGACATGAAAACAACTACATATTCTGAACATCTGTCCAGAACCATGAGAAAACAGACCGGTAGGATCTGAGGATGTTATACTTTCTCAGGATATCACAATCTCCCCTGCACCTGATGACACTCAAGGATTGTCCCAATCAAGTTTACTTCCCCAGCGCACTGGCACACCTATATCATGGTTTGGAACTGACCAACTTTCTTTGGACCATAACCACTTACGTACTCCAACCACTGTAACTAAAATGGAGCATATGATTAATTTTGCTGTTGATTGGCACCCTGAGAGGACCTCTGTGTTCCAGGGCTAGAGTCAACCTCTCAGCACCCAGGTCCCAGCCACACATTGTGGTGAGATGATAGCATTTCCAACCCTGCAAGGAAAGGAACAAAAGCGATTGATAGTGGATAGAACTCGCTGCATTGTTTCAACAAGTCCCTTTCTCTCCCAATTGTTTTGTTCCCTGAAAGTTGTTTCATTTGTGCAGTCCATGTTGAGAGGAGGCCACTTAACTTAATTGATAGTAGCTTAGGCTCTTTCTTTTTATTCTTTAGTTTGTTAACCTTTATTAACCAGTTGAACATTTGTGCAGTGATCATGTTAAAGCACAAGATGAATACCAATGTAAATTGTTTCATCTTGCGTAATATAATCTTGTTCTTCAGAAATTTGACATTGCTATCCTGAATGGCATTTGTCCATTGCTGGGATAACCTTCTCACAATCGATCTAAAGAAGGATTAGTCAGGCCAATCTATGGTGACATGATGTGATCCAGACTACCTTATACACTTATTCAACAGTGGCAGCCTGCTGTTGTTGAACCCCCTTACAGCTTCATTAATTTATGTTAGCGTGATCAAAGGACATGCAGATGGTTCAAGGGGGTTTTATCGTGATTTAGTGCAGAGATGGGATTTCCTCAGAAAATTGTACAACAGTACAAAGTTAGGTCATGACATGGGTGATCCTCTTGGCAGAACATGAGGAAACAAGGGTGATCTCAAATAAGCAACTGCATTGAACAAGGTCAGGCATCATAAGGTCATATAATGCCTTTCAGCTTGGGAACCATCTGCCATTGAAATGTCCTTGCTGCTTGAAGAAACACAGAGGAGTAGCACATTGTTGCAGTATTGTGTTTCTTTCATGGAGGCTGCACGAGAAGACTATGACCAGAGTCTGGCTGTCAGAACTATGAATGTAAGTCTGTGACTGAATGGACTGATATGCCAAATGAGTAACATTGTTAGAGATTTGGCTGTAATTCCAAATGAGACCATGAGGTCTAATGAGTTTATGCCTTGATCAAGCAAAACAATTACCATTTGCAGCTGTTGCCTTAATATTCCTTTGATTCAAGAGCAGATTAAATGTTCTTATGATCTCATTGAGTTTCCCTGGTGCTTCGCATTGGACTGATACTGACTGATTGCAAGTGTTCAAAAGTGGGCCATTTGATGAGCCCCTATAAGACGCTGGGTAGGTCACGTCTCCAGAATGGAGGACCATCGCCTTCCCAAGATCGTGTTATATGGCGAGCTCTCCACTGGCCACCGAGACAGAGGTGCACCAAAGAAGAGGTACAAGGACTGCCTAAAGAAATCTCTTGGTGCCTTTGACCACCGCCAGTGGGCTGATATCGCCTCCAACCGTGCATCTTGGTGCCTCACAGTTCGGCGGGCAGCAACCTCCTTTGAAGAAGACCGCAGAGCCCACCTCACTGACAAAAGACAAAGGAGGAAAAACCCAACACCCAACCCCAACCCACCAATTTTCCCTTGCAACCGCTGCAACCGTGTCTGCCTGTCCCGCATCGGACTTGTCAGCCACAAATGAGCATGCAGCTGACGTGGACATTACCCCTCCATGAATCTTCGTCCGCGAAGCCAAGGCAAAGAAGAAGAAAGAAGAAGATGAGACAGGCAAATTGGAAGAATTGATTCAGAAACATATTCAGTTTCTGAGACAAAATCAAGATACAGCAAGTTTTAGACTTGACAAGTGAAAGCAATGTGTACAAAGTGGATTTTCAGTTTGTTCCATATTTTTCAAATGACATAGGAGAATATTCAATCCATCAGGTCTGTGCTGGCTCACAGGGCAATCCCATTTTCCCATAACATAGTCTCCATATTAACTTAACTTTTTAAGTACTGGGCAAAATGTATAGCGGCTAATTAACCTACCAAAATATGGGAAGAGATCACAGCATTGAGAAGAAGCCCACTTGGTTAGTGGAGAACGTACAAGCTCCACACAGCACCAGAGATTGTGATTGAACCCAGGATAATGGAGCTCTGAGAAAGAAGTTATAATAATGTGTGGGTGATAAATTTCAGTGTTACATTGACTGAAGATGATTCAATACATACCCTGGTGACTTAAATATTCCAGAAAGAGTACAAGCCTGCATAAAATCAGTGAATGCGATGATGAGAATGAGAATCTTTCCTTGATCAGGTACTGCCTCTCAGTAGGTCACTTGGGAGAAGTCTGGCAAATAGCATGGCCTGTGAAGGTCTGCAGTGAGTGGCTGCTCACTGGTGGCCCTGCCGCTAGTGCAGACCTGGGAGAGAGGAGAGCGAAGAAACATCACTGCTCCACAGGGTTCCACTACCTGGTCCTCAAGTTGACGCCCCCATACAGGCTTTAAACTGTGTTAAAGGAGCCAATAGTATTGGTAAGTAAAACTGCAACCACGGGTCTGTGCCCACGATGGTGGCACCTGTGCTCGCCAGCGGTTGCAGATTCCAGGGAGGAGCAGCAGACCCCAGAAATGAGAGAATGCCACCTTCCACCCTGTTGAGAAGCAACAGGGAAGGTGACCATGGCAGTGAACCAGCAAGGGGCTCGGTGGGTGAGGGACCCCCACAGGTTGCAGACGGCTCATGGTCAGGGGACCTACACAGGCTGTGAGCAGCTTTAGACTGGTTCTTGGGAACCAGGTACTGGTGCCGTGATTCGAGAGGATGATGAGAGGAAGAAGGGTTCCCAAATGGCCTTGAGTGCCGAAGGTTTCCTGATCGTTTTGCAGCTTTGGATCCAGAGCTCGTGCAGCCGATGGATTAAACAGACATCCGAGAAGCTGCAGAGGTGCTGGAGGCAAATCCACAGACACAGACCTCTCTGTCTTACTGGAAGGGGTGCCAGGCGACACTGATGGTGACTGTTTGTTTTAAGGTAGGCAGAAGGCAACCTTATGTAATATTACATGTTCTGTAGTATTACATGATAATAAAAGAATCTTGCATTCTCATCTTTCTCTTCTTCCGGTTACTCCCAATCATCTTTTTCCTCCTTGTATCATGGCTGCTTGTCTGTCGCTTACTCCCAATCATCTTTTTCCTCCTTGTGTCGTGGCTGCTTGTCTGTCGCTTACTCCCAATCATCTTTTTCCTCCTTGTGTCGTGGCTGCTTGTCTGTCGCTTACTCCCAATCATCTTTTTCCTCCTTGTGTCGTGGCTGCTTGTCTGTCGCTTGCTCCATCTCAGCAGGGGTATGTCTAATCTTGTTGACGTGTGTATTTTTCAGTGCTGTGCAGACCACTGCAAAGTAAGAGACTCTGTTGAAAGTTGAGAGCCTTGCCAGACTGGTGCAGATGGCGCAGTTGCATTTTAGCAACCCCATGGCGGTCTCCAGAAATTTCCTGATCATAGTGATGTTGTTCAGCTCATGTACTTGAGTAGAGAGTGAGCAGCCATTTCATCAGGAAGCAGCTCCACCAGGATGGTTTTGGGCCCCTGAGAGTTGAGAGGTGACTACGCATTGGTAAGGAAAATTGAAATGTGCCAACTGTCGATGTGCCTGGGATTGACCAGTTCAAAGGCCCACTTGGATAGTCAGACCTCATTATTGGTCATGAACAGGACCTTCACCTGAGTGTACATTTACTTGCAGTTCCCTGCTCCCGTGGGGCTGAAAATGTAAAAAAAACATTAGTCACTTCCCCAATGCAGAGGCAAGGGGAAAGCTGTGATGCCTGGCAACTGTGACCTGGATTGATCCTAGAAGATGAAACTAAATAGGACCATGACCTTGCCTTTGAGAGTAGTCTGAGCACGTGTATAACCTTTTATGAGAACACAGATCTCAGAGCTGACCACACTGTGCTTCTGATAAGTGTAAAGAAGTCCACAGCTCCCTGTAAATCCTGGATGAATAACAATGTTGATAATCCCTTCTTTGCCTCATGCAAGTTTGGTCCAATGGATACCTGCAGCGTCTAAGAAGCAACTATTGCAAACCTGTGTCATCCATCGAGAGGAGTGGCAGGTCAAGATAAATCGCCTTTGTGATTCTTGCAAGCAGCAGTGACAAGGAAAGGGCAATCTTCAGTGCAAACAGTGTGCAAAATCAGCTGTCAGTCAGCAGTATATCACAAAGCAGTCTGGCTACAAACGTCAGCCACTTAAGAACTTGAATTCTTTCTGACCAACCAGCTCCATTAAAAACTGTGGCTCCTATGCACGGGAAATGATGGACATTTTTCGCATTATTGAGATGAAAATCTCATTGAAGATGAATTTGGGGCTTTGCTCTGGGTCTAACACATTTGAATGAATTTGCTGCTGTAAAACCATGAAAAATCACACCCAGATATAAGCAAAAAATGTTAGTGATTGGTGCTAAGACACCTAAAAATGTGTGCAAAACGGCATCGCTTGCATTGATGGAATTTTTTAATTTGCAAAACAAATATTCAGCATTGTGTAAATGAATCTCTCGGCCACCATCATCAACAAGTGTAAAATCGTATCGATGAGTTTGTGGCTGTTCTTTTTTTTCTGCGGCTGCTTATTGAAGTCTCTTGGGTAAAAAGTTTCTATACAACAAACCAGCGTGGTCAAGGAAAACCCAATGAAATAACACTGATTTCATGAGCACGTTTCATTATCACCGGGTCAACCAATTAAGTAAGAATAGAGTTTGATGATACAGGCTCATTCATGATAAAGCAGGTTATGGGGACCAAACAGATTCCTTTAGGCCCATTACAAGACATTTGCCTTCAAGATCTACAATTACTTTTACACTCAGAATTGGTACAATTAAAGTAATATAAGGTGATGTAACATAATTCCTGATTTCAAAGGTAAAATAATAAATCTAAAGTGTAATAATTGTCTTGTAGGAATCGTACAACTCTCCAACGACTGCTCCCTTTCCCTACCAATATTCCCCTCCCTTATTCCTGCCACTTATATCTGAGGAAGACAGAAGAATTTTGACAGTATCTTGGCATTTCAATTTGCCCTCACCAAAACCATCCAAGCCCGCTGTTTAACCACAGAATCACGGGAAAGTTATCATGATCCTTTGCAGCACCAACCTCTTCACCGGTCTTGTAACCTGCCCAATATCTCGACCAGCCCTTTTGTTGTGACTAAAATTTAGCACTTTGGCTGATGTCATAAATTGAACAACAGTTCTGAAATGGTTCCGGATGTTGTGTGATATTTGACAAACACCGCATTTATAAACCTTGGACTAGAAATTCGTTTACTCAATTCAGAAAAAGGATGTTGTGCTTCTAAACATGTGCTTAACCTGGACAAGAACAACTCAGGACATAACTCTGTACCAAGAGGTTGGCTGTTAGTGAAGAAATGGATGCTGTGCTTTTCACAAGCTCCAAATCAGATATCACCAAAATAAATTGCAAAATTGGGTCATCCTCACTTAAGAAATCGCCATTGCAGCTTTCCGTCACTTAGAGGCAGGGGTATTCACAGATGGCAGCTTCTGGCTAAGTCCAGAGCTGACACTCCTCTGGAGATGAAGGAAACAGCAAGTGGATAATGGAAGGAGGAATTGAGGAACCTGGATGGGGGAAGGGTTGAACAGCACGCTGTTGAGGATTGTGTTGCGCCACCCCGCGCGCGTGCACATGAACACACGCACACAGGCACACACAGGGATGATGTTAATAATGTCAAAGACAAGATGGGAATTTCAGAGATTAGGGTGAATTATCATGAATGGAAATGCCTGAACTTATTGCTGTTGTGTTGCCTTTCTGTTGGAAATAAGGACAAATACTTCAAGGCAAACAAAAAGTTCATTTTCATAAACGATTTATACAAATCTTTTCAATCCAATTTCTGGTGTCTTAGCTCATGCCGGGAAATATGTCACTTCATTTATCAGTAAGACTTGCATTCTCCTTGGTGCACTTTTATTCATGTAAAACTTGCCTAAATTATGGTACAACATGCAAGATGAGTTGATATTGAGATTTACAACCTCGTTATCTGATAAAAATGTTGCTTATCTGCTCGCAGAACAACCAAGTTTTACTGACTGCATTTCTCCGGAATGGCATTCGTTAAGGACCTCAAGCTGAACACTTTGTTCTCAGTGAGATTGCTTAACTTCTATGAACCCAAATGCAACATCACAGCTCTGCCTTGGTGGTCTTGCCATAGAAGTGAGGGTGATGATCAACAACTCTGTAGTGGAGAGAGTGGAGTGCACCAAGTTCCTTGGAGTTCACTTAACGAGTGACCTGTTGTGGACATTCAGCATCTCCTCACTTGTCAGGAAAGTGCAACAGCGACTGCACTTCCTGAGAAGACTGAAGCAGACAAGACTACCAGCCACTATTACATCAAATTATGTCAACCTTCTACAGGAGCTCTATCGAGAGCATCCTGACCGGCTGCATCATAGTGTGGTATGACTGAGAAATGGATTGGAGATCAATCCACAAGTCCCTAAGAGTGGCAGAGAGGATCACTGGAGTCTTTCTTCCCCCACAACAACGTGATCTACCAGGATCATTGTCTGAACAGGACACACAAAATCAGTGAGGATCCCTTCCAACCTGTATACATCATTTTTCAGCTGCTCCCATCAGGAAAGAGATACAGGAGTATTAAAGCCAGCACCACCAGTCTGAAGAACCGCTTCTTCCCACGGGCAGTGAGAATGCTGAACAACCAAAGAACTGCTCACACTAACCATCTGAGACTCTCTTATTCATGAAACAATATTTATTTATTTATTTGTATATAGAATACTTGTGCAGCATATGTATTGTTTGTGTTATATCTGGTTGTGTGTCTGCATGCTTTGCACTGAGGACCGGAGAACACTGTTTGGTTGGGTTGACAATAAACTTGACTTGCAGACTTGTAAACTTGATCAGTCTCAATTTTTTATCCTCAGATTCATGCTACTTCTGACTGCTGCCAATGTTTCATGGTTTGCCGCTTGGTGGTGCATTAAATGGAGATATCCAAACTCCACATTCAAGGAGAGACTTCAGCCACTTTTCCTTCCATCCAGAGGAGCATGCAGGACTGGCTTGGAAATTTATCTGCCAGGACTGTTATTGGCAGGAGGACTTGCAGAGACATTCCTTAAATGTTTCCTTCCTGTCACTCTGGTGGATCTCAATAGTACGCCCTCCCCCTTAACAAAATTGACAGACTTCCTGTGTGTCTGGTTCTTCTGACTCTCAGAAAGACTACCAGAATGCCTCTATTAAATCATTCGCCGCAGCTGAAATAGTTTGCTTTGCTCTTTAAGAGCTGACTTCAGAGATTGGACCGTTGGGCTACATGCTGCAAATTGCAAAAATAATGATGTCAGTTTCTGCACACATTACACAGAGAATACTCATCGATGAACCTCTCAAGTGAAGATCTTACATTTTGTAACGTTTTCTGTATTTGGGTGATCTGTAACATTGTTTTAATGCCAAAAATCAAAAGGAAACTATTTTTAGTAGATTGTATGTGTAATACAGTCAGTAGCAATGGTCCCCACTACACTTCCATGCACAGAAAATCTTTCCACTGGCAACTAATTGTTATTGTTGTGAACAGAAAATGATTCACCAGCTCAGCCAAAACAAGTGTAAATAGTAGAGAGGGCAATGAGGGTGGCATGGTTGGTGGACCAGTTAGTGTAATGCTGTTATAGCGCCAGCGATCGGTACTCGGGTTTGAATCCCACACAATCTGTAAGGACTTTGTTCTCCCTGTGTCTGCATGGATTTTCCCTGGGAGCTCCAGTTTCCCCCATTCAAAACGTACTGGGGGTGTAGGTGAATTGGGTATAATTGGGCTGCACGAGCTTGTGGGCTGAAATGGCCTGTAGCCATGTTGTATGCCTAAATTTATTTTTTTTTAAATTTGATGTGTCTAAGAATAATAGTGGCATTTAGTATAGATCATCCTTCCTTCCCACCTCACTACACAGCCTGAAATACCTCTGCCCCCAAACATTTTCTGCATTGGAACTTCCTTGCACTGAAGGTCAATGTTGGAACAAAAGTAGCCATTCCACTGAATTATCACTGATCAGTGTATCAACTGCATTAATTGTGTTTGTTTCATATTCTTGAATCTTCATAACAAACACCGATCTATCTGGGTTATCTTCAGAAATAAGACTCAACCAGGGGTGCAGTGCCGCCAGAGCTCACCAGTGCACCTCTCTGGCAGTTCCCTCCCCCCCCCCCCACCCCCTACTGAGCACTATTGTGAACATACAAGGAACCTGTTTCTTCCACGACCAGTCATCCTCCTTACTCATCCTACCATTTGCTCTCAATTATACGACGTCAAATACAACATAGTGGTCGCCAAGGCCAGATCTTGCGAGACCTCCTTGTCACCATATTTGGTGAGCTCCGACACCTAAAAAATTAGCACTGCACCCCTGCTCACAACCATTTGATTTTGTGTGCTGACCTGCTCTTGCATTAAATTGATCATTTTCCCTATCACCAACTTCTTATTATAGCCACTAAAACAGCACCCAAAACAACAGACGGAGTCTGGAATATGTAGGATCTTGAGCATCAGAACACTTTCCCAATGGACTCATTCAACTGCACTATTTCAATGACTTTAGTACAGTGGCTAAACATAACATTATTGTTTAGTCTTACAAATTAATATTAATTTTGAAACATGCTAGTGGTGGATAAGTGTGATGATCTTTACTGATGTTAGTGAAAGGGTAAAGGAGGGAGATCACACAGGAAAGTTGGAATCTGAACATAACACTTAGCTTAACATGTGTGTAGGATGGGGGTGGGAGACAAGAGGTTAAAGACAACTTCTGATGAGAGTGGAGTGCTGATGTGATGGGAACACAGTCGCGGGTGGTGCAAATGCAGTTCTATTTATCCCAGTGTTCAAATCATTAAAGTGAATAGCTGTGAAAATTTAAAGCCCTGCAAATCAGGCTCAATGAGTTGTATCTGATCTTGTAAGCTCTGCTGTCAACTCTGTGCCAGAAGCAGAATCCACATACATTTACACCAATCTCATCAAAAATATAACAGTCTTGTTAGAAGCAGATAAGCAGCATTAGTTCAAGCAGGTTGTCTCTTTTTGATTAATCTCAGTCCTTTTTCCACCAGAGCTCTTAATTTTTTTCTCTTTTCAAACACTATTCGTTGCCTTCAAACCAACATCCTTGTAACTTTTCCTGTATGTCTAAAATTTGTCAGAAATAAATGTTGCTTGACTTCCCTTTCAAATCTATGAATTTTCTTGGGTACTCTATTCATTCCTCACTTTAGCATTTGTAGAATTTTGTGACCAGTAACCTTGCTTATTGTACAGATAGTCACCGACTTAAGACTGATGCCACTTACATATGAACAAAAAAATACTATATAATTTTTTGAAAAATAAATAAAAAATACATGTAAATATAAAAATTACTCTTTTGTGGTAAAAGTAGGGGTCTACCTATGGAAAATAGCATCCATGGCAGGGGTGGCCTTGGTGGCCGCCATGTGGTATTTGATGAACGATAAAATGGATACAGTGAATTTCCGATTTACGTCCACTTCAAGATATGACTGATTGTTCAGAACGGAACTCGGTCGTAAATCAGGGACTACCTATATTGAAAATATGATTAAAACCCCTTGCCCAGAAATGCCAAATGATTTTTCTCTCTCCATGGATGCTACCTGACCTGCTGACTATTTTCAGCATGTTCCATTTTTATTTGTTATTATATACATCTTAAAAGTTCCATTGGTACACAATGTTCCAATGGAAATGCTTTGTATGAATTTCCTATGACCACAAAAATTAGAATCTAATCATAACATATTTGAAGTCATGGCAAAGATGAACACATTACAAAGGTGCATCCTACATCATGAGATAAAATATAACAATGGTCTTTATTTAGAAGTCAGACCAAACTTGTATCTCATTAATTTATATTTCAAAGTGTCCTCATTCATCTTAATTGGTGTATCAAATTATTGTGCATTTATCCAAAATCCATGCTTCTATACTTTTATACAGTTCAAGTTTGTTCATTGTTTTGTTTAAAATTAAATCAAACAAAATTTAACACTCAAAATTAGTGAATATATTAATGTCTACATTGCATCTTCAACAATGAGAAGCCACAAGGACTCAATGGGCCAGAGAGAATCCCTCGAGAGAAACAGGACAGTTGTTCTCAGTTGAGATACTTTATCATGATGAATATGGGAAAGGGAAATAACAAGGGGTGGGTGGAGAGTCAATGAAAGGGCCAAGAGATGATAGAAAACTGATTAGGTGAAGGTGAGACAGGGAAGAGAGTAAATTACCTTCATCCCAATCATTGTTTCTGTCTGTCTGACCTCTTCCCATTCTCCTTGCCCATTTCAGTATTTGCACTCACCCCAACCTGCCCCCAGTGTTCTCTGTCCCACCTCCCCTCCAGCTTCTCATCATTTGCTCAAGATTACAGCCTCCGTAGTTTCTTGTATCTCCATCTCATCTGGGTAACTCATCTTTTTTTTGATTGCTTCATGGGCATGTTTCCTACCTGCAGCTAATGCACATGTACAAACCATTTAATAAGATGCACCTTCATTTCACCTCCCCCCCCCCTGATGTTTCTTCAGCCATGTTCAGTGCACAACTCACTTTAGAATTTCCAATTGCTTATGTTTCAAGAAATATTTGCAATATTTGTTCAAGTTGAATGTAAATTTCTCAAAAACAAAATAGAATCCAAAAGAATTGTTTTAAAGCAAAAGACCCCTGTTTTCTACTAATTCTGGATATAAATTATATAGACTAATGTGCTTTCCAATAATTTTAACTAAATCTCAGGACTTGTACCACCCCATATGATTTTGATCTTGGCAAAAGTTGTCATCTCAACTACTGGCAGGCAAATAATGCGACAGAGAGAGTTTTTGTTCTCCCAGTCACACTGCTCCATTTCACGCAACCTATATTCTTGCTATGTCCAAATGACATCAACATAATCATCAATTATTGAGGCTGCTGAACAGCTAAAAAAAAATCACTTCAACGACAACATTGATCCACTTTCGGCTAGATTACCAGTAACATTTTTAATCATAGCTGATAGCAATCATAAAATATATATTGATAGACCATCTTACTTCTAAAAGTTGGCATCAGTATAAATATAACGAATACCATGAAAGATGGACACGCTCTACTGAATTGCTCTTGGAACTTTTGAGGCAGTTGCTCTGAGTAAGAATGAATGTGAATAAAGAACTTGTTTCACATACAAAAATTAGCTCAACATATATTACACAATAAGTTCTTCCACTGAACCTCCAATTTTAGCCTGTCTTATTTCAAGTATTCTTTCATGTTTTCCTAGAGAATGTAAGGACAATTTAAGTGATTAACTGGCAAAGAAATTTTATGGATTACATTACTCCCTTTTTCTAGTCAACAACATAAGTTTATCAACCTTTATTAATTATTTGTTATCTCATCTGAACTGTACTGTCCAAAATGAGCAAAGTGATTCAATGTTCAGCTGATTATTCAGATGTAATTAAATCTGCACAGAACTGCAATCAATGTTTGTAGATAAATGATTAACGTAGAAGAGGAAATAAAAGAGGCTGGGATTCATATTGGGCCTTATTACACATCTCATAAATGGCTCAAAGTGCTTCACAGGCAACTATTACACACTAAAATGCAGAGACTGTTGTTATATAAACCAAAATCAAAACATTAAATAACTTTATTCTGTAAAGCCAATGCTTACTTCTGAAAAATTATAAGTTAAAGAATGCTTGGCCTGGAAAATGCTTTTGTCTTATAAATTAAAGAAAAATCATTGAGATAAGCTCAACTGCATGTAATATTACAAGGAATGTTACTATATATTGCAAATTTTCTTCAAGATTAACAGTCCATACTTTATACAAATGGAATTGCATTCAGACAGTGACAGATATTTGAGTGAATTCTATTCTTAGCTTGCTATTCATGCTGCTATTGATGTTGTTTTTACCAGTGCAGGATCTTTTCTGCTGAAATCGGAGTCAATGCTAAAGATAAATTGAAAAGCTGTGGAGATTTAGAGCTTACCAACTCCTTCACTGTTTCTTAGTTGTTAGCACCATGTAATAATGCTGATGGTTTATTTTTCAGTATCTATCCATCAAATGAAATAGACCCCATACCTACTTCCATGGTCACCTCTCACAATAATCAAGCATCCAATTCATTCTTCCCTTGAGCTACCACACTGCTCTGAATATCTACACTCACAGATCTGAAACAGGGTCACTTCAACTTAAACAAAACTTAGGAAAATTTAAAAAAACAGACATGTAGTACAGAATAATTTTTCAAGTTAACTTTGAAATTCCTTGGAGGCATGACTACAAAAGGGGTTCAGCCAGCATATGTGTTCACTGCATTTTAAAATATGGATTTATTTGACACCCACCTGATATATCTGCTCTCTTGGTAGAGGTGCTACTGCTTCTTGAAATATTTCCAATACCGTTGAAAGCTGCCATGTTGTCTGTGCTGTAAGCCCTCAGAACTGACAGCATGTTCATTTGCTGGTCCAAAGGTTGATGATCATGGACCTGCTCCGGTTTGACCAGCCCCGGTGGAATATGGTGAGATGACAGAAGATTTATATTATGCCAAGGTCCACCTTGATGTTTCCCCATGGAGCTCAGAAGATTCTGTGATCCTTGCGGAAGTGCAGCACTGCGAATCAAATCTTCTTCATCGGAAGTTTCTTCATCAGAAGTTGATGGTTGGTTTGTGTCAACTAACTCATCTTGATCATCTACGTCTTGACCATCTACAGACCCTGAATCATCACTACATGTTGGATTACCTGCTTCACCAGAAGGGCTCATGCTTGTTGTCCCTGGTGAAACAAGATTCAGGGAATTTGTAGGCATATATTTCAGTTCATTTTCATGGGAAGAACTCAAGATAGAGGTTCCTGGGCTGCCACCAGTTGAATATTTGTGAAATTGTTTGTAAAAGTCTGACACTAGAGAGCTAAGACTGGAGTCCATAGGATTAATGCAAGACTTCTTGTGATCTCCTAATGAATCACCAGATTGGCCTTGTTGAGATATTTTATCGGGGGAAGAATCAGCCTTGTTAAGTAATTTCTTAGTAACAACAGGAGAAATGGACAAACAGGTTTTCTTTGCAACAGAGGGCTCTCCTCGCAGATCGTTTCCAATTCCAGCTGTTCCTGAAAGATTTTCTTTCCTTTTTGATTTTCCCAGGTGATTTGCTTGAAGATGAAGAACCATTAATTCCATTGAAGATGTTGTGAAAGAACAGAATAAACACCCATGCCAAGTAATGTTATCCTGAATGGTAATGGTTGCACCAGGGATTGAAACAGAATCGTGTGATGGAGGTCTCACAGACAAATCCAAAGGTTCATACTGGGACTTTTCTGCAGTTGGCCTAGGTTTAACAGATGATTTTTCTTCGGACGACTGACATTCAACTTTTACTTCGGACTCTTCAGAGCCTGCATTCTTTCTGTGTTTCTCAAGTGTTAGTTTTGAGTTAGCCTGTTTTAAACTTGTATTTTCACCATATGCCCTTGCCAATATTTCTTTCTCTTTCTCCAAGGATCTCAGTCCAAAGGTGTCAATAAACGTTTGCAAAGATCCTTGAAAATTGACTC
Organism: Narcine bancroftii; assembly: GCF_036971445.1. NCBI lineage: Eukaryota > Metazoa > Chordata > Chondrichthyes > Torpediniformes > Narcinidae > Narcine > Narcine bancroftii. The sequence goes on along the minus strand of NC_091478.1, from coordinate 89,271,932 downwards.
CATTTCCAGCAAGGCTCTGGAAAGCTCTGCTTAAATCAGAAAGACTTGGCGTTTCCTCACCAGACACCTCAGGATTGGTTTTCAAATTTTCCGATTGCTGTTCTGATGTAACATTGGGCACATGTCCCTGACACTCTGAAGAAGAGAGTACTCCCACAGGCCACTGCTGAGGAGTCAAGCTACTCCTAAGGTCAGTTCCGGGCATATTTTTCATAACCCCTCTCAGTATTTCTGGTCTGATAAACATCTGGGTTGTGCTTGCTGGCTCTTCGGAATGCTCTTGGCGAGTGTGTGTTTGCCCAAGTAGTGGGCTTGTTCCATTCTGCCGCTCCCGATGATGACGTTCCAAATGGTATTTCAGAGAAGCTGACTGAGTTCCAGCATAGTCGCAATGAGGGCATTTATACGGCTTTTCACCTAAATAAATAAAAGTATTAACTTTAGTGTTTTTTTTTTACAAATTACAAATGCTCCTCTGCAATCTGGGTTAAAAATAAAACAGTCTTAGCTTTTGTTTGAGAAGGAAGACAAAACATTGTTGAAAAAGCAGAAATAAGTTTCAACATCTAGAACTTTATAGGTTTTAATACAATCCTGAAATGAATGATTTAAGACTTACCATGCAGTAAATCATGGATATAATTAGCAAATGGCAGGCTGCACAGGTAATTTATCATTATTTGCGAAGCACCATTCAAAAATTAATTTAACAATTTTCAGAAAATAGCACTGGTTCAGACAATACTGCAGTTCAAAGCATATTTGATACGGAGACAAATAAAAGATTTGGAAAAATAAAAAACAATGCTGCTTTCTTTACTTTTATTTCTATATTAATTTAAATGTGCAAGTTTGTGTTCAAGAAAATATTTTATCAAAACAATAAGATTATTATCCTGTGTTCATTGAGCAGGATTTTTTTAGGATAAATATCCTCCTCATAACTGGATGATGCATATTCCATAGATATTCTGTTTTGAAGGGACATGGTTTTCACTTGTATAATATGATTATGGACATTTCGATATAGCTCAAGACACAGGATTTTTCAGCAACTTTTCTCCTCCCCTTCTTTTACAAATTACATTATCCTTTTTAACTCTAAAGGTAAATGGAAGATAATCATTTCATTCCATCCTCGGCACCAATATCTGTCAGGAGGTGTTTTTATGGAGGTCTCCACTTCGAGGCTGGCTCCATCCGCAGGGGAAATTTTTAATTTACCTTTTTATAGAGCAGCCCTAAAAGGCCGCTCCAGCGTCGTTTTTATGCAGACTGATACCTCGGTGTCGCCTCCGGAACCGCTGGGGGTGGGGGGGCCATAGCACCATCCATCATAAGTACGTGGTGAGCAATGGTTGACTTTGTTACCCATAATCCCCCATGTAGCTGCAGCTGGAACCACTCTGGGAGACACAGTTCCAGCTGCAGGTGGGATTATGGGTAAAGAAGTCAGTCATTGACCATTTTCACAATGTTTATATTTCACTCTCACTTACCTGTGAGTTCTTGGTTCTCGATATTACAAACCATCAGTGGAAATAGTCATCAGTGGTGTGGCTGCACCGCCACCCATCGCCACACCTTCGGGGCCCCGTCTTTGTGATCCTGACTCGCCATGACCAGGAAATTGAAAAGGACAAAGGAGCAGAGTGGCAAGTCCGGGGCCCCGAAGATGCGGCGGCAGGTAGCAGTGGTGGCCACACCAGTGATGACTGTTCCACGATACTGTGGCATAATATGTTTACTAAACAGTCCTGGGTCACTGGCTGATTACAATGTCATCAGCCTGCCCCTAGCCAGCCGCTTGCAGTTGGCTGGACATTTATGGAGCTCTCTGCTCCACCTCTGAAACAAACCTACAGAAGGATCGGAGTTGGCGCCTTGGAGCCGCTCACGGGCCATTTATGAAGGTAAGGTTTGTGAGGGTGGAGATTCTCCAGCTTTACGTTTGGATTTTTTTGCTTTATGGAAGGGGCCTTGTGAGATTCTGTTGAAAGTTATTATCTCTTGTAAATCTAAAACAATAATCTCTAATTAAAAATGTCCTCTCATGTTCTCTAACCTGAAGCGGTGAGATTACAAGAATGTTTGTGATGAGCTTTACTCATTGGCCTCAATCAGTAATGCGATCTCCAGTCCTTACTCCAATAAACTCAAAATAAATCTCAAGTATATAGATTTATATTGTATGCATTTTTCCTGTAAAAGAATGTTCTATGTTCTTATCACAATGTTAAGAACAATTTCAAAGTCCAAAGTTCTAGCATTTTATTCATTTGTCCTCGACATCGTGCTTCTGGTAAGTAAACTACACAACACTGTGGTCTAGAAATGTGAAGGCTCTTGTTTAAGCGCACATTGTAATGAGTGGGCAGCTGCATAAATCACCGTGGTGTAAAAGAAGCATCTGAAGGCCAAACCCGCAAGAAGAGTTTCCCTACCTAGCTTAGGACTGGCTTGGGATTGAAATGCTCTGTTGGTGACTTATCCGTAATTGTCCAGCAGATGTATTTGCACATAGGCAGTTAATGGGGACATTATATTTGGCAATCCGCACTGACAAATTCACACAAGATGGGGATGGCAAATGCTCCTTGAATATTATTTCATTGAAAATTAAAATAAGACCATTTCTGGCAATACAGTGAAGCTGAAGGAGAATTGATAGGTGGTAAGTGACTCGATCTAAAGCTAACACAAATCAAAAGCCATGGTCAACATTTTGGCCAGCATTTAGAGTCGACCAAATCCTAATATCAACCTATGATCAATGTTAGTTTTTTTTTAATTGGCAAGTTTTCCATTTCAACTAATACCTTATATTTTCTCGTGCACCTTTCAGCCTTACTATTACATGAAACACAATTTCTGAAGGTTCGAAATTTTGCATCCATATATGGTAACAATAACAGACATTCACAAAATGTCAGATACAAGCTTCTATCTTGCAACAGTCTAGTGTCACACAGCATAACTTTATGACCTTGCACTGGTTATCATTTTTTTTAAATGCCTGTTTTATTAGCAATGAATGCAACATATACAAGAATGCTTTATTCATGGTGAACAAAGACGGTATTGAATAACTTCTTCAATGCATGGCTCTCAACTTCCCACTACACATCCTTGGAATAATATCTGCAAATGCTGTACAAGAGTCTGATGATGACCAATCATTCAACAGGTAGCTTTAAAATTGAGTTCTGCTTTTTGGAATAATCTGCATCTTTAAACAACAGCAAAATTATGATAATTGTTAAGGGTGAAATAACAAAATATAAAATTCAAACATTTTTATTACCTGAAAAACTTTCTTTTGCTTTTGAATCTCTCTACTGGGATAATGATCAGTGTATTAAATAGGTAATGCCTGATTAATGTTATCTTTATATTTATGCCACATTTTTAGCTGAATTTCTATGATTATCCAAAATTGGATTTGATACGAGTAAGAAATTTTCTACAAAGGTCAAAGGTCATCCAGTGGGCCTAGATGACTTAATTTTAATATTGCATGAAGCAATAATAATTGAAAGCATAGCTGATCCTGGTAATTTAAGGTGTTATCTTTGATATATCTTATGCTGCTTCAAGACATCAGGTAAATGATTTCTCACTGTTCTAAAAAAAATTCCAAATTAGTCTCTGAGCTTTATAAAATGTTTTCAACACAGATTGCCCATGACCAGAGTTATTCATTTGTGATTGATTGATTTTACATGCAGCAAAGTAGCCTTTATCATAAAGCTTTGATTGCACGGAAGTGTTATAAACTCCAGTCTTCTATTAGAATATTATATTAATGCCTATGTATTTCATATCATCTGATTATTAGGCACTTATACTTAGAAAGACTAAAATAAATATTCTTCACAGGAAATCTGCAGTGCATTAATATAAATTGTCCACATGATTCCCCTAAGCCTATATGCTGTAAATATGAAGACTATTGCACAGCTGCTTTATTGCTAAACACTGCCTTGTCTAGAAGGGGACAATCTGTGTTTCTAATTGCTGTCATTGAAGCCTCGATTCATTTTGTGACTTTCCCATTAAAATGTGAGCATTAATTTGTATAATGAAATATCACCCACTGTGGTATTCATTAGCTATGCCCTACTGTATACCTCACATTGTTAGCTAGCCAGAAACTGTAGCTAATTTCACTAATGGATATTTTCCCACTAAATCTTTGGTAGAAAATTAATACATTAACATTACCTCTTTAACTTTTTGGGAATTTAAATTTAGTTAATTCCTTTCTGCAAGATTTTGTGAAGCTATAAATCTGGAGGTAACTTCTACCATTGCAATGTTCAGGAAGCAATGGATGTAGATTGGATGGACTGTATCACAGGCACAGAAACACCTGCCTCCCCACCAGATGGCCAAAGCTTCAACCCCCAAGTGCTGCCTATCTTTCAAGCTCAAGTTTTGCTGACCTTGACCAGGCATCTGAATTGAATCCCACAACTGGCCTTCCCTGATTTAAGTAAACTGCCTATCTATCCACCTGTCTCAGGGAGTGTTGTGAAAACTGTCAGATACTTTCCAGAATAAACTCAACCAAACATGCCCAATATGACTAATAATAGAAGTTCTGCATGTACAAAAAAATATATAATGAATGTGTCTGATTGATGGGAAAATTTAATGAATTAATTATCCATTGCCAAAAGAACCCGCAGTATCTCTGAGTACATTGAATAACTTTTAATTCTAATTTTGTTGTGATCTTCTTGCTGCTCTCATAGCTTGTACCTTCTTTGGCTTGGCTTTGTGGACGAAGATTAATGGAGGGGTAATGTCCACGTCAGCTGCAGGCTCGTTTGTGGCTGACAAGTCCGATGCGGGACAGGCAGACACAGTTGCAGTGGTTGCAAGAGAAAATTGATGGGTTGGGGTTGGGTGTTGGGTTTTTCCTCCTTTGTCTTTTGTCAGTGAGGTGGGCTCTGCGGTCTTCTTCAAAGGAGGTTGCTGCCCGCCGAACTGTGAGGCACCAAGATGCACGGTTGGAGGCGAGATCAGCCCACTGGCGGTGGTCAATGTGGCAGGCACCAAGAGATTTCTTTAGGCAGTCCTTGTACCTCTTCTTTGGTGCACCTCTGACACGGTGGCCAGTGGAGAGCTCACCATATAACATGATCTTGGGAAGGCGATGGTCCTCCATTCTGGAGACGTGACCAATGTTCTGCTGTTTGTATATTTATTCATTGCTGTCCCTCTATAGCATAAAAATATTAATTTGTGGCACCTGTAAGTAACAGGTCATTTCATGGTATGCCACTTTCTGGTTGCTTTATTACCAGCACACTGATGTCTCAAAATGACTGCTTAATTTATTGTTTCAATTCAAAACAAATTTTAAAAGCAAGCTGTTTTCTTTTCCCTATTAATGACAGTTTGAGCTTATTAACCACACAGAGGAACACTCAGCATTCTATAACCAGGAAATATAGAATTATATACAGTGATGAAAAAATATTTTGAAATCTCTTGACAATTATCTGTTTTTCAACTGAAGATGCAATTCTGCTTCAGGACTATTTATCTGGCAGTTATCTATCATTAAATTTCAATTAACCTAACATGGTGGGAGAGGCTAGGACAAGACGGCACAGAGTTAAAGGGTATCCACTTAGAACAGAAATGAGGAGGGATTTCTTTAACCAGAGGGTGGTAAATCTGTGGAATTTGTTGTGGAGGCCAGGTCATTGGGTGTACTTAAGACAGAGATTTTTCATTTTTAATCAAAGGCTGAGGAGTGGGGCTGAATGGGAAAATGGATCAGCTCATGGTTGAATGGCGGGGCAGACTTGATGGTCTGAATAGCCTATTTCTGCTCCTATCTCATGGTTTTATCATGGTTAACCACTAACGCAAGGATCTGAAATTATAGCAAATGTAACATTTACATTAAAAGCTGTTAATGGTGGGTGACCCTGATACTACAATTTGGAGAATTAATCTCGATGGAAGTTCAGATCTCCTTTCAGTGCTACAAAGCCAATTACTGCTATGGATGGGGGTCCGTCAAACTGAAGTAGCTATGTCCTTTATTCCACGGCTTTCATGTTTTATGGATTTTGCTTGTCACAGTACAGTAGCCAATGGAAAGACTTCCACAAATCCGGGAAACCTGGCATTTCATCTTTTGAAGGTGTTTCTTAGGTGTTCGCTTAACATCAGATAACAAATGATGCTGAGAAATGTGGTCATATAGTACTAGGGTGGCTATTCCAAAGGTGGACATGGCCATGTGTAACCTATGACATATTTAGTGCTATGCCTGGAAAAATTGAGGTTTCCAGAAGATAAACTCTTCCTTGGATCACTGTTCCCCTTGCCATGCACACAAGTAATTTCCCTTGCAATGATCATTTAGAGTATCATGAGAGAGAGCATGTCACATTGTTTTAAAAATGTATCAACCATTGGTATTAACAGCACTGTTTGGTCTGCCGAGGTGGAACCAAGATGGGCATGTCCTCAGCATGGTACAGCATAGTGTTGGCAACCCAATAGAGTAATTATCATCTTGGTGTGCTTACTTAGTTGCTCTGCCTCAGCCACACCCCACCCCATCATGTTTACCATCTTTGTCTGAATATCTCCTCTGATCCCATATCTGTCTGTCTCTCGACCCGAATATGACCCACTGACCACACAGGCCACCCATCGTAGGCTTCCACACAGTGATCCCCATCCCCATCACAACCCCCCACCCCACCATGCACCCTCTCCAGCCATACTGCTGATTGTTAACCCTCGACTCACCAACCCTGAGACTGTTGAATGGTTAACAACTTCACGATTGCTGATTGTAGGCACCTGACATATCTCACCTCTGACCACCGATTACAGATCCTTGATTCACCACCGTTGGCACTCTGACCATTAGCCAAGTCCTTTTGCAATTCCCAATCATCTTGGCCATCTATTTCCGATGCCAGGTTTAACAGCTTTCCTTTGTGTGCTCTGTGGTGAGGATGATTCAACACATGAGAGTTTGATATAGTTGCAGTATGTGCCTTGGGTTCAGGCACTACAGGACCCATATCCAAGAAAGTTGTTGGTGCACTCCATAGCAGCTAACTCGCATACTTGATGCTGATCAATTTATAGGCACAAATATAAATAATAGAACACCTGCTGCCATAGAGTAGTGGGAAGATCTTCACTGGATTCAGCCTGAGGGTGGTAAATCTGTGGTATTTGTTGCCACAGGCGGTTGTGGAGGCCAAGTCATTGAGTGTATTTAAGGCAGGGCATCTTTCTACCCTCTTGTCTCAAGGTCTTATTGATTCATTAATGGATGGAGATACAGATGAATGACATGGCAGACACAATTCAAGGTAAATAATATTATGTTTGTTTTGAAGGAATTCTGCTTGGGAGGAATGTGCTTGAGAAACTGAAGAGGGAATTCTGGGGCTAAATTGGATAGTCTACAGAATGGAAAGAGGGTCCATGATGTAATGAGCATATGACCATTCAATCTTGTATTGTCCATATAATGAATATGTTCATAGTGAAAATATCAACATTCCTCTGATACCAACCTAATCTGTTATTTTTCAAGATCTGCACAAAACCAGCAAAGAGCAGTGTTGTGTAGCTATAAGGATGAGATGCATTGCGAAAGCAATTGCAGCTAGCTCACAAGGTGTCCTCCAAGGTTTTCCAAAGCTACACAGAGCCTAGAGAAGATCATTGGAAAGTAGGAAAGAGATTGTGCACCCATAGAAGACTAAGAAGATTTCCAAAAATTGAATCAAAAGATAGTGAGGAGATAGTTGTGGAGGTTAATGCCAAATTTCACCATACTGCTTAATGGAATACCCTCAACACCACCCACCAGCAATCTCTGTGAACCGGGATTCACATTTCACATCCATTTGGCCCATCACACCCTTTAATAACCATGAATGATACAAACCTCACTCTAACAGTTTTCACTTTGAGTGCATAAACAGCTTTTTGACCATGATTGCCATTACATAACAACAGTATGTAACAATAGCATATTTCCCCAACTTTTCTACTGTAGGTCAGCACACAATTTGAGCCATGATGCTTCTGAAGGAAAAGATATTGAAGGCCTTTATAATGCCAATAACAAAGGGAAAGGTGTCGCACATAGAGGATGACTATAAACTCCTGCTCAAGTAGGCCAATATCAATCTTAAACCACAACCTGGAATGCTGAACACCTGGAGAGGTTTCAGGATTCATGGCGATAGAAATGCGTGATTCAAGAGAACCTGTTCCTATCACCAGCTGTACAGTGACCAATTGAAGGGTAATTGATGAGGAGGAGAGAGTGCCCACTTGACTTCACAGTCACAGTGTCACAGTGGCTAGTTTTGATCCACTTTTTTCCTGCAAGAGAACGGAAGTGTGACAATGAATGTCGTCATTTTACAGTTGAATAGTTAGCAATGTGTGCGGATTCTGAGATGGGATCAGACAGATCTCGTCACTCACAATTAGTCCAGTGACTCTTTGTTAGACTACTTCTTAGGCAAGCATATCCTTCCCAAGGCAAGAAGATAAACTGTACAGTATGCAGCATAAATGAGCATAGACTTTCGTACTGGTATTCTCCAGCTTCCTGTAGAATACACCACAACTGATTCTTTCCAGATCTAGGTTTGAATTCAGGCTAGAAAAACACAAAGACACTGAGGTTGAAATAAAAACACAAGTCTGGAGAAACTCACCAATTCAAGCAGTGTACTTTATATTGTAAAGGTAAAGGTACATAACCAACAGTTCAGGTTATATCTTTATCTTTGGGAAATGTTCACTCTATGGTTTGTTAAGTTTCTCTAGCAATGTGATTTCAGACTAGGCTGATGGAATAAGGATGATTGATTATAATGGGAAGGTTCTTCATACATAGGCATTGAGAAGCTTTCATATCATTCTCGATTTGAATAATTTATTAATTTTCACAATTTGTTTAATCCACAGATTCAAAAGAGTATAAAGTTAAAAAAAAAATACTTATTTTCCTTTTATCTCCGTGAATTTCACTCATTTAGCTGTTGCTATCAATCAATGACAAAATGATTAGACTAAAGAACACATTTTCAAAGTAATATTGAACTTTGTGGTAAGATATTTTTACATTAAAATATCAAATTTGAATGTTGATATTATTCATTTAAAATAAAGAGAAAAAATTGAGCCTTGCTGTATGTGTCATTAATTATAACAGGAACTCCCAAGGCAGCCCCGTCAGACACCAGTAACCCGTAAGGATTTTTTCCTTGGTGTCCAAGACCATATAACCATAGAACCATTTACGGAGCGGAAACAGGCCATGTTGGCCTTTCGAGTCTGCACCAGTTCACTAGAACAACTCCACTAGATCAAACCTCCCGCTCTCCGCCAATAACCCTCCAACCCCCTATCCTCCACGTACACATCTAACCTTCTTTTAAATGACAGAATGGACCCTGCCACAACTATCTCATTCGGAAGATCATTCCATTCTACCACCACTCGCTGAGTGAAAAAGCCACCTCTAATATTTCTCCTAAAGTGTTGCGCCCTTACCCTTAACTCATGGCCTCTTGTTTCAGCCTCCCCTGTGCTCAAGGGAAAGAGTCTATTTATGTCTAGTCTATCTATTCCTTTCATAATTTTAAATACCTCTATCTCACAAGAAGTTCAAGAAAACTCTTAATGCTCAACCTAATCCTGTCTTCAATCCCCACACATTCACATTTTCCAACCTTTGACTAGGTCATGCATGTCAGGCGAGTTTGGAAGATTTCATCAGATGGAACCCAATTTGAACTGGCCAGTTGAATTCAAAACTAGCTTAAAGGAAGGATTCAGATACACATGCTCCCCTACTTACCATGGTCCGACTTACAATTTTTCAAAGTTACGAAGTTTTCAATTTTGAATTCCGATCTGTTCCTGCGCCTACAATATGCAGTACGCTACTCTCTCGTGATGCTGGCCGATGGCAGCATTGCGCAAGTGTAGCATACAGCATGCACTCTCATGATGCTGTAGTGATCACGTCAATGAGTAAACAACCATGTGTGTCTCCTGCTTCTTGTGATGGTTTTTCTCAGTGTGGAATAAAAGTATACAAAATTTAATTATAAAAAAAGGTAGGTGTGGTATTCTTTTTTTTGACATGAATTTTTTTTGGACTTACGATGGATTTTCCGGAATGTAACCCCATTGTAAGTTGAGGACCACCTAATAGGTGAAGGGTTGCTTTTCAGATTGGAGGCCTGTGACTAGCGTATTACAGGGGATGGTGCTGAGTCCACTATTGTTTGTTATCTATGTTAACGATTGGATGATAATGTAGTTAAAGTGATTAGTAAATTTGCAGATGAGGCCACAATTGATGGTGTAGTACACAGTGAGTTTACAACAATATTTAGATCAGCTGATAAGTTGGGCCAAGGAGGGGCAAATGGAATTTAATTCTGACAACTGCGAGGTGCTGCACTTTGATGGTATTAAGTACAATAGATGGAACATCGTGTAATGTTGGTGAGAACACACTTAAGAGTAGTATATATAGTTCTGGACACCTAGTGTAAAGGAAGGATATTATTAAGATGGAAAGGTGCAGCAGAGATTCACATGATGTTTCCAGTACTGCAGGGCTTGAGTTATAAGGATAGACTGGATAGGCTGGGACTTTTATTTCACTGTAGAAGACTGAATGGTGGCCTTTATGGAAGGAGGTAAAATTATGAGGGGCATAGATAGGTGAATTTTCAGATCCTTTTCTCAGGCCAGGGAAGTCTATAACTAGAAGGAATAGTGTTACGAGCCCAAAGGACCCCAAAACCCAGCAGCAATAGACATTTACCAAGACAAGGGGCTTTCAAAACAAAAGTTATTTTTAATCAACTTCAAACATGAAAATAGAATCAAACTTTAACTTAATTCTACACTTATACTATACTCTATACTAACCCAAATTACCCTTGTTAAGATTTTTTTTTGGTTTACTGTTCAATCTCACTTCTCCTTCTTTCAAGTTCTCTGGTTGCAGGCAATCACCATACTGTGCACAGAATTTAGGATGTATAAAGTTCACCAGGCTTTGGTGCTTGAAAGGTAAATGTTTACTGCTCAGGAAGGTTCTTGTAGGGTTTGCAGAGAGAGAGATTTTTTTTTGCTCCAGGACTTCCACAACTGAGGTACCACCATTAATCACCTCAATGTCTCGCTGATGAAACTTGTCCCATCAGGGTTTTTCAGGTGGTAACCTCTTTCTTTCAGGTTACAACAGAGCTCCTTCTGTTCCTCTTATTCCAAGAGAAACATCAGACAGATAGCACTTCCAGCCATCCACTGCTTTTGGAACTTTTCATCAGTTCTTCCTGGATTTCATTGTGTCACACACATGCCAGCTGAGAGGACTTTTCTTCTCTCTCCCTCTCTCTCCAACTGAAATTCCAAAGAGAGCATGTGATTCATGTCTTGCAAAATCCCCACCTTCTCCAGCAAACAACAGGAATTCTTTCTTCTTCTCAAGTTGTTATCTTAGGTAAACAATCCAGGAGTGACCTTTCTGTGCCCTCTGGCAAAACCTTTAAAAAGAGCTTCCACTAGCTATTGTGTCTCCAATTCCAAACAATGGTTATTCATTTTATGATATCAGTTCAATTAACACTTCCTTGTGAAAGGTGCTTACATTCCCCAAGAGATCTTCAGTATTTCTTCAATCTTTCAAGTAAGATCTGTTTTAAAATGTGTGAATGTATGTGACCCACTCTAAATCTTATAAATTCTCCCCAAATATTAATATTGTTACAATACTTTTAAGGTGAGAAGGGAAATATTTAAAAGGGACAAGGGGGACAATATTATTACAAAGATGGTGGACACATATGGAATGAGCTGGCAGATGAAGCAGTTGATTTGGGTCTAATTAAGACATTTGGACAGGTAAGGTTTAGAGAGAGTGAATCACGAAAGTCTGCAGATGATGTAATTGTAGTGAAAACAGAAATGCTGGATGAACTCAACAAGTCTCGCAGCATCCACAGGAGGTAAAGATATATTACTGATTTTTCGGGTTTGAGTCTTTCTACAAAGAATAATGGAGAGAAGGTGAGAAGAATGGGAGGGGGTAGACTCCAGACCAGCAGGCAAAAGATGTTAATTCGATATGATAAGATGAGAATTGATTTTGGCTCTGTGAAAGGAGACAGAGGGAAAAGGGAAAAGAGAGAGAGAGAGAGAGACAGACAGACAGACATACAGACAGAATTAGAGGAAAGGAGACAGGGGATTAAGATGGGTGGGGGTTGAATGGAAACTAGAGGTCAGTATTAATCCCATCTGGTTGAGGCTGCCCAGATGGAAGATGAGGTGTTGTTTCTCCGATTTGTAGGTTGTCAGTCTGACAGTGCATGAGAGCTTGGACACACATGTCACCAAGGGAAAAGAGGAGGGAATTGAAATAGGTGGTCATTGGAAGATCCGCATTATTGTGATGAGGTGCTCAATGGAGTGATCTCACAGTCTCTCCATTGTAAACAAGACCACAATGGGAGTGTCCGATGCAGTAGGTGACACCCAGCAGATTTACAAGTGAAATGTTACTTCACTTGTAAGGAGTGTTTTGGGTTTCAAATCGTGGTGAGGGAGGAGGAGAGGGCACAATGGAACATCTCCTGTGGTCACAGGGGTAGGTGCCAAGGGGATGATTGGTGGGGAGGGAGGAGTGGATGAGAGAATCACTGAGGAAGCAGACCCTGTGGAAGGCAGAGAGAGGAGGAGTGGATCATGTAGTAGGTGGAGGAAATGCCAGAAGAGAATATGTTGGAGGTGGAGACTGGTGGAGAGGTAGGTGAGGACAAGGGGAATCCTGTCCTCGTTATGTGTAGGGACAGAGTGGGCCAGGGCATATATGTAGATCGTGGAGGATATGTGGGTGAGGACCAAGTTGTGGTAATGGGGAAACAATGCTGTTTGAGGAAGGAGGTCATCTCTGATGATCTGGCATAGAAGAACTAGTTCTGGGAGCAGATATGAATAGGATGGAGGAGTTGAGAAGAAGGAATGTAATCCTTACAGGAGACAGCATGAAAAGAGGTCATTGAGGGAGCTGCAGGTGATCGTGGGTTTGTAGAAGTTGTGGGTCAAGAGTTTGTCTCCCAAGATGGAGACAGCTATCTAGAAAAGGGAGAGAGAGTTGCGAGAGATGGACTAAGTGAATTTAAGGTCAGGGTAAAGGTTGACAGCAAAGGAGATAAAATTGAAGAGGTCATCATGGGTGCATGAGGGATTACCAAAGTAGTCATGAATGTAGTCGAGGAAGAGTTGAGGGGCCTTGCCTGTGTAGGTTTGTAGCATGGATTGTTCCATGTAGCTAACAAAAAGGCTGGGGCCCATGCAGGCACCCATGGCTACCCTTTTGACTTGGAAAAAGCGGGATGAATCAAAAGAGAAGCTATTAAGGGTGAGGTCAAGTTCTGCCAGCCAAAGGAGGGTGGTGGAGGATGGGAACTGATTGGGTCTATTGTTGAGAAAGAAACAAAGGGGTTTCAGGCCTTTGGTTCAGGGTATTGAGGTATAAAGTGATTAAATGTCTGGCAAAGATGAGGCAGTTGAGTTTAGGAAACTAGAAGTTGTTGAAATGATGGAGGGAATGTGAAGTATCCTGGATGTAGGTGGGGATAGACAGGACCAGGGTGGACAGAATGGAGTCGAGAAAAATGGATACTAGTTCAGTGGGGCAGAAGCACGTGGAAACAACAGGTCTACTGGGACAATTGTGTTGTGGATCTTGGGTAGGAGGTAAAAACAGACAATGAGAAGTTGTGAAACGATGGCACTGGAGGGCGTGCTAGGGAGATGATTGGAAGTGATGAGTTCAGAGACAGTGTGTGAAACAGTGGTTTGATGAGTTTTGGTGGAATCCTGTTGAAGGGGTAAGTAAGAGAAGGTATCTAAGAGTTGTCATCTGGCTTTGGCCAGTTTGAGGTCAGTACATAAGACAACAACAATGACACCCATGTTTGAGGATTTAGAGAGCTATGGGCCAAATGTAAGGAAATGGGATGAAGAAAGATAGGCAACTTGGTTGGCATGTACAAGTTGAACTGAAGGACCTGTTTCACTGCCTGACTCCATGACTTACACATCAGCTGACATTTATGCTCTCCCATAAGTCAGTTTCCCCAAGCAACTGGATACATAAAAAAATTCATTTGCAGATGCTCTATCTCAAAGTTTCAAGTTACAACATTATCTCAAGGCTCTTGAAATCAATCCCCCTGCTAACGAAGGCCAACATACCATATGCCTTCTTAACAACTCGATCAACTTGCAGAGTCCTTGAGGAATCTATGGACATGGACTCCTCGATCTCTCTATTCCTCCATACAGTTAAGAATCCTACTATTAATTACATACTCCGCCTTCAAGTTTGACCTTCCAAAATGCATCATTTCACACTTATCCAGATTGAACTCCATCTGTCACTTTTCTGTCCAACCCTGCATCCTGAATATATATCTTGTTGTAACCTACGACAACCTTTTGCACTATCCACAACACCTCCCACCTTTGTCCACTTGACTGCCACTTTCTACCACTGGATTTTCACATCCACCCTTGAAAGCAGATGAAGCATGATTAAACATCTCCCCAGAAGGTTGCATCAACAAAACTACCACGTGAATGCAGGCTGTCAAAAGGAAAAGAATATAAAACTTTACCAAATTTTTTTTTTTAATTTTCACAGTTTTCTGCAACCTTTTTTTTGATTCATGAAAACAGAGCAGGTGGACCACCGCACATTTCCTGGGAATGTTGGCTCTTATGTAATATTATTTCATCAGATTTGTTTATGCTGCACTGCAGCAGGTCAGCATTCAGATCAATTGAGTTGATGCAATAAAGCTGCCCTGTTTATAATGCCAGGCTGTAAGACCATTATACTTTTTTTTAAATGTGATTCTTCTTGAATTAATATGCTTTTTCATGTTTCCAACATTAATTTTTAACATAGTATTGTTCTGCTTTGTTGAAAGATTTCCTAAAGGCAGTGAAAAGTGAAGGAGAATAACTCGGAGCAGGGTAACAGCAGATGGTGTGGTGCAGAGAGCTGGTTGCCAATTGAGGATGGAACATGTTAGCCAGTATGGGAGAATAGTTCCTGATCTAAGTTTACACTGACACGTGATTGCACAGATCTCAGTCAGCATTCATAGTAAATCTAAAGAGAGAAGGATCTCAGTTTGTTGGCACAATGAGGCAACAAAATGAAGGAAACCGCATATTAAGAGTAGATGGATTTCATGTGTTCAGGCTCAGTTAAATGTAGACATACAGACAGCACTATAACAGGCCATTTCATCCCACGAGCCCGTGTCGCCAATTACACCCAATTAACCTACAACCCCTGGAATGTTTCGAACCATGGGAGTCCCCGAAGAAAACCCATGCAGATATGGGGAGAACATACAAACTCCTTACAGACAGCATGGGGTTTAAACCTTGGTCCTGATCGCTTGCATTGTAACAGCATTCTGCTAACTGCCATACACTAACCATTCCGCCCTGTTGTTGACATATTTTTCACGCTACAACAATTCATGGCATGGATCAAATACCGTAAATAAAAAGCTTCATAGAGGAAGAGGGAATACCCACTGGCAGCACACATTAAACTGTATTTCAATCCTCAGGGTGCCCGATTTTCCATCTAGCTCTTCTTTCCTGCAAATGATTTTCTTTTGATCAGCTAAACATAAACCCCTTTTGCAGTTGCATCTTATCCCAGGAATTAATGCCCAATTGGCAGGATAAGGGTCAAGTGTGAAACAAAATTAGTCTGGACGCCGACGTGAAATGATGTCATTTCACATTGGGGACAGACTTCCTCGACCCCTACTGCATTCCCCAGTGTTCCAATTAGCCAAGTGCAACACTGAGAATTGCATTCTATGACGGAAATCACGCAAGTGTTTGCTTGAGTGCAGGAACATGAAGGAAAGAAAAGATTAAAATGAAGGTATAAACTTTTCTGAGGGAAAGTTGCAACGGGAGAGAGAGGAAATAAATAGCAATAAATAACAATAGTGGACAATTTATAAGCAGGATTGGAAAATTGAAACGCGATGGCAGACCTGGCCTCCCAGAATTCTATGTGGCAGAGAAACCCCTCCATGAGTGCTCCATGCATGCAGCCCTTTCTCTGCCACATGGAATTCTGGGAGGGCAGGATCTGCCATCACCTTTTCCTATGGTCTTTATAAATTGTGTGCGATAGCACTACCAACTTTTCCACGGTTTAAAAATTGTCTGCTATTGCAATTTATTGCTAGCACTTTCCCACGATCCCTCATAAATTATAAGTCGGCACAACAACAACAGGGGCTGAAAGGCTCATACTGTGATGTACATAAAGCTTAATTATGTTATAATTAGTCATGATTAATTTTGTTTCAGGATTTAGGGCAGGTCCACCATCGCTCGGTGTGTTGTGATGTCACTGGTAGAAGCCAGAACACTCTTTTCCCAGGGGATGGCTTGTGTAGTGTAGTGTCCCGGACAAGAGTAGCCAAGTGTGAACAGCAAAATAGCCTTTCCTAACTGGGACACTGAACGGGACGCGTGTAAAAAGGGCTTATAGAGAGGTATCAGAAGTGGTTTGGGAGACTGACTCTCACACTCCCCAAAAATCCCATTGATATGATTTCCTTTCTTTTACCAGATTTAAATAAAAACCTTTTTTCGTGCACTAATATGGGTAACATTTAGAAAGTATGTTACAAGGTGAAATGGAAATTCTGTGAAAACCTATGTAGGTTGAAATGTTATCAGGGACAGATCCAAGGTTAACAGGCAAAAATGGTTCATTGTTGTTCACATTAATGTGAGTTACTCTGAGTCATATAAATCAAAATGCTCAAGTAGGACCACAGTTCGATGGTGGATTTTTTTGATCTGAGCCAGATAACACTACAGTTAAAATGCCTGAGGCTCCTGCTTCGACTTTCCTTTTGGCTGAGACCTGGAGGTGGATCAGACATGAGGTGAAGTTGGTATCGCATTAGCCATAATCTGTCTGCACTACTGAAGTGTCCATTTTTATACCTTTCACTAACTGCAACCGTAAATATTTATTTATCTATCCCTTCATATTTATTATAAAGGTCGAAGGTCAACCATAGCATCAGACCAGTGAGCTGCTCAGCGGCTATTAGACCCACACAGGCTGCAGGTGGTCGGTGACTTGATACCAGAGGGCCCACTCAGGCTGCGAGCTGCTGGAGACTGGCTCATGGGAACCACGTAGTGGAACCAGAATTCCAGAGGGTGCTGAGGGCAAGGAGGGCTCCTGAAGAGCCTCGGGCACTAAATATTTCCTGATCATATCGGAAGTTTGGATCTGGAGCTTGTGTTACCACTGGTTTGAACTGGAGTCTAATTGGCTGCAAAGGCTGAGGGAGCTCTGGAGCCCAATCCATGAATGCTCGGTATCTCTGAAGGGACTCTCTTTTTCCTCTTGTTAGGGGTGCCTGACAATGCTCATAGCGACTCTCTGTTTGCTTTATGGGACAGAAAATGGACAGAAGTTGAAGGTTATCATGTATAATATCTCTTTAATGTATTACTTTGTGACATAAAAGTAACCTTTTAAAATATTTATTTGTCTATCCTTTCAAAAAATGATCTCTATCTCTCTCTTGACATACTTGATTTTTTAAAATTTTCTTTCTCTCTCTTGGCATTTTTTTTTTAATTCAGCCCTGGATCACCTAGACAACAGCAACACATACATCAGGCTACTTTTCATGGACCACAGTTCACCTTTCAACACCATCATACCCTCAGTACTGGTCAATGCTTGAAAACCTGGGCCTCTGCAGTCGGATCCTTGATTTCCTTATTGGAAGACCACAGACAGTGCGAATCGGAAACAACGTCTCCTCCTCACTGACAATCCACACAGGTGCATCATAGTCTTTGGCAGAAACACAGATAGCAATGAGGAAGTGTAGAGGAAGGAGATAGATCAGATATTTGAGTGGTGCCACTCAACAACAACCTTGCACTAAACACTAGTAAAACCAAAGAGCTGATTGTGGATTCAGGAGGAAATCAGGACAACATGAGCCAGTCTTTATTGAGGGGTCAACAGTGCAGACTGCCAAGAGCTCCAAATTTCTTGGGGTCATCTCTGAGGATCTATCCTGGGGCCTCCATGTCAATGCAAACATGAAGAAGGCTCACCAGTGGCTATAATTAGTAAGAAGTTGAGGAGATCCGGTAAGTCACCAAAGACTCTCGAAAATTTCTGCAGGTTCACTGTGAAGAGCATTCTGACTGGCTGGATCACTGTCATGGATGGAAATGCCAATGCACAGGACAGGAAAATAAAAATTCAGAGTTGTTAGCTCAGCCAGTGTCATCATGGACATTAGTCTACTGATCATATCCATGTCCATTAAGGACATCTATAAGAGGTGGTGTCTTGAGAAAGTAACCTTTATCATTAAGGACTCTCACCACCGAGGCCACATCCTCTTTACTGCTGGAATCAGGAAGGAGGTACAGGATCCTGAAGATGAACACTCAATGGCACACAAGGACATCTTTTTCTCCTCTGCCATCGGGTTTCTGAATAGGCAATGAACCACAGACTCTACCTCATTTTCTCTTATTTCTTTTTGCACTTTTTATTTGTTTTGAAATGTAATTTATAGCAATATTCCCACCTGTGATACTGCTGCAAAACAACAAATTTCATGACATGTTTGTGACAATAAATTCTGATTCTGAATTTGTTCACATTGTTTGAATCCCATCATGGTGCTTTAGGTTGTGAAGGGGAGTGAAAGTTCTGAAGTTGGTCGATAATACGTGAGAATTTTATTTCAGGAGTAGTTTATGCATTATATTAACCTCCTCTCAGGACTCTACTGGAATTTTTATCATAAGATGCACACTTTCTTCTGTACTACCTGAACACATAAACCTGTTCCAGGGTTAATATATTGCTATCTGAACTGAGTCATCAAAAAAGCCATTTGGCTAAGATTCCGAGGATGAACAATATTAAAAAATCCTATCTCAGCAATAGGAATTCCTTCAGAAAAAAAGAATGGGGTTGGGGAGAATGGATCAGGGTGGTTGGTGTGTGGGAGGGGGGGGAAGCAGTTGGTGGGAAATATGAAAACTACAAGAAGTAAAGCAAGAACAAATAAAGAAGACAAAGAAATATAGCAAAACAAGCAAGTTCATGATCAAGTGGAAGTAAAATGCAGCAAATGCGAATACCATTAGCTGAATGTTAATATAGAGTTATTTGAAAATATTAAAGAGGTGATTTGGATTGAAGATCCATGCACCTCATCAACTTGGCAATGGACAATTTGTAGCATGGAGTTAATGATGGAGTTCAGTGAAAGGTCCTACCCAGGACTCCAGGACATGGGTGGGGAGACTGATATTTAGGAAAACTCAGTGAATGAACTCTGCATCCATTGTGAATTCTATTTATTTTCTATAGCTAAGTAATAACCTTGAAAGTTTTTCAGATGACACAACAGTAGTTGCCTGAGTCTCAATATGAATGAGATGATCGTGGACTTCAGAAGGACCAGGAATGACCACCCTCCACTACACATCAACAGTTTTGTAGTAGAGAATGTGGAGAGCACCAAGTTCCTTGGAGTTCACTTAACTAAGTTCAGTGACCTATCGTGGACCCTCAACATCTCCTCACTTGTCAGGAAGGCGCAACAGTGACTGCACTTCCTGAGAAGTGGGCAAGGCTACTGGCCACCATTATGTCAACCTTCTATAGGAGCTCTTTTGAGAGCATCCTGGCCGGCTGCATCACAGTGTGGTAGGATTGCTGCAGAGAAATGGATCGGAGGTCAATCCACAGGACCATAAAAATGGGAGAGAGGATCACTGGAATTTTCCTCCACCTATTCAAAGTGACCTACTGGGATCGTTGTCTGAAGAGGATGTGCAAAATCATTGAGGACCTCTTCCACCCTGCTTATGGCATCTTTCAGCTTCTCCTGTCAGGGAAGAGATACAGGAGTATCAGAGCCAGCACCTCCAGACTGAGGAACAGCTCCTTCCCATGGGCAGTGAGAATGCTGAACGACCAAAGGAACAGCTCACACTGACCACCTGAGACTCTCATTTATACAAATCAATATTTATTTATTTATTATTTTTGTAGATAAAACACTTGTTCTGCCTATGTTTTATTTGAATGTATGTGTGCTATGTCTGGTTGTATGTCTGCATGATTTTGCACCGAGGTCCGGAGAACGCTGTTTCATTGGGTTGTACTTGTACAATCAGATGACAATAAACTTGGTGACTTGAGGAATATTCCACAAGCAGCAAAAAGCATAAATGACTGGTTAATGTCATTTAATGGTGTAAGGGAAAGATGATAACAAAATAAAAATAAATGGTTAATAAGATCCAGTTCATGTGACCCTACAAAATCAATGAAATTTTACAATTAATATCTTGTTAATTATTCTAATGTAATAGAGCTAATGTAAGAAAGCCCATTTAAGATCAAGTTTGATAATACTACATTTTTAAAATTTTAACCGTCCACCCTATAAGATTGGTTATTTCTCATATTAATTACAACTTCTGTTCTGTCCTCATGGATATTTAATGGTTTCATACAGTATCAACTCATTTCCCCTCTTCATTGCTTTCACCACTTACTACTTCACTGACCTACAATATAGATGTGCTAATTCACTTCTTCCGAAAGCCCCAAATCACTTTTACAGCAACAGAAAATCAGACCCACGTGAACTTTAATCTCCCTGAAATTAATATTAACACATCTCCTCCAATAATTTATTTTTCCTTTTGGCAAATTCAAATGGATCGCAAGTCTGCTCCACTCGACTAAACTAATTCTGGTGCTGAACAGAGAATAATATAAGGATAGAAAGAGACAGAAAAAGAGAGAATCAGAGAGAAGGGTGGGAGCAGATGGGTAGGGATTCAGTCTCATGTATGAGCACACACACATACCTCACACTTTTTCTATATGCCTTGTGTTAGTTTGCTTCATGCTGTGTGTCTGTGGGGGTCCAAGAGGACTTGGATCTTTCATCACATATATACATTCTTCAGTATCAGCTCGGTAGTTTGGCTGCCCAGAGATATCAACCCTCCTTTTTATTCTTGTAAATATTTTCAAGTGAATTTTCTGCACATAAACCCCTTTTGTGATTGTACACGAACACTGCAAGAGATTCGCCAACACTATCATTCCTTCATTAATAATTTTAAAGTGAATTAATAACACAAGATTCCAAATGGGTATTGTCATACTTTAAACATGTCATTAAGTCCCAGCAATATGTTTTCTTGTTTTTTTTCCCACAACTTAACATCATATAGTTTCCATTCTTGATGTATGAAAAATAAGAATTATGTCTAAAGATAATAGTGCAGCAAAGAAAACCCTTATTTCACTCTTTAGTAGAAGACTCTTCTGTAAGCATTATAAGGCATTTCAATAGTCATGCTGGAATTTCATTGAAACCTCAGCTGTTTTTCTTTAGGCTCAACACAGAGTCCAGTTTCCAAACAGCTGTGTCCAGAAGCTCCGAGATTGATTAGCTAAGCATTGGGGTCCAAGTTCGAGAGACGGGGTTCAGATACCAGTGTTTCATTGACAAAGCTAACAGTTCAAATCGCAATAAACACTGGAATTTGAACCCTGACTCTGAAAAGAGGACCTCCTTGCTTTGTTAATCAGTCTAAAAGCTGCTGGGTAAGGCTGCTGGGAATCATGATGTTTCGGATATAACCTCAAGAAGAAAAGTGTCGTTTCAATTAAACTCCAGCAAGACCATAGAAGTGTCATTGACTGCTGTAAAATGTTTTTCCTGAAGCCATTTATCGTACAGTTAACTTAGATTTTGGTTTGGGCACTAATGTGCTATTAAATGAATAAAATCTTAAGTGTAATGTGAAAATATGATGGAAATCCATCAAAACAATTTTCTAGAAATTACTGTTGACAGCACTTAATGAATAGTGTTTCAGGTATGACAGTCCTCAGTCACTGACTGAAGCTTGATTTGATCTGGAGAATATCACTTGTTTTGGCTTGTAGAATGGTGTTAACACTTCAATTTGACTGCCTGGATTAAATGTGCCAACATGAAGTAGAGGTGATGATAACTCTTAGCTTATTGGACATGGCTTTTCCACCATGGAGATGGGAGTAGGGAACGATAGGGATGGGAATGGGGATTCATGTCATTGGTTAAACCCACTTGTTGAAATAGGTTAGGCTGACCCTACACTTTTCTAATCGGAGTACTGAGGCTTTAATTTAAATTTACCATCTGCAATATTCAAAGTGCTTAATGCTTGAAAAAATTGATACCAGCCACATCGGAACACTAATAGAAGGACATCTGGCCCTGTAATAAAAATCAGTCACTCAGTTATCAGCCGCTAAGTTATCATTATTTGACACGGCTGGGATCCTGCTCTATGAAGAAGAATCCAGCTATTTCAAGAATAAATAAAAATGAAGTGGACTGAAGACAGCGTTGAACAGTTCTTAATCTCTCTGATCATTCCAGTGCAATCAACAGTAGGTGGTGTTTATTGCTAACCCAGTCTAGATTTAAAAGCAGATGCAGTCAGTCACTTCTGCCTCTATGATGCATGCAGTCGAATGACAAATTAGTACTTGGTATATCTTGCCTCCTAAAGTGAGTTATTTATCAAAATCCCTACCCGAGCATGGGTGACTATCCCCTTAAGGGATTCACTAGATTTTTATAGCAGATTTCATATTATTACATGTACAAAAATTATCATAAAAGAACTTGCAGCACCGAATCAGGCCATTCAGGCCACCTGTTTCACACTCATTTCTGTTTATCCTGAGCCACTTCCTGTACCTCTTGCAACATATTTTGCTTTTTGCTTCTTCCTCGTTCACTTGTTCAGCCCCTTCTTAAAAGCATCACATTACTGATGCATTTAATTAAGCTACTGCTGGTTTCCCTCAGCACCACCAGCCCTTAGTGCCTCATCCAAGTGGCCTTTCATCATGTGAGAGCCTAAGCTGCGAGCATAGAGAGAGTTTATTCATCTTTGTGGCAGCTTGGCTAATTTTGCCTGGGTTTGCACTTGGCACCGATGCACATTCACTTTCTAGCAGGAGTTATTGACCAGTGTCAGAAAAGTGGAATGCTGGCTGATTCGTCTGCCCTCTGTCATGGAGATTTTCTATTTCTGGGCAATATAAGTCCAGTGCATGTCAGGCAGTCGGCACAACGGACATTCAGCCATGGATGGACAAGCTGAGTGAAATGTGCAGAATCGCTGCAGGCAGTGAACATCACTGATCAAATAGGATTCAATCTAAAGTTATGGATGCACGCACACCCCTGTCCCATAACTTGTCATTCTTCATCCAGTGTACCCTGACCAAGCACTAGAGTGGTCCTGAGGGACAAGAAAGGAGCAATGAAAAGTACAGGCAACTCCAAGTGGCAAACAAACCTATCCAGCAAACACTCTGGCAGCTCTCCGAAGATGGACCTGCCATTCCAGAAATCACACTGGCAGCTCTCCATAGATGGACCTGGAAGTTTGTAACTTAACCCTAAGTCAGGCTTCTGACCATATTCCCTTATTACCAGTAAGTCTGCTTCTTTCCATCTCCATGAAATTCTGCTACTCCACCCTGTTTCAGCTCATCCACTGATTTCACCCATGAGTGTTTCCTTTAGACTTGAAATACTCAATGCATTCCTTGCTAGCTATCCACATCCCACTCTCCATGAGCTCCATATCAGCCAAAACTCTGCTCTTTGTTCAGCTTGTCCAACAATATCAATTCCTTTTAAAAAAAAAAATCTGGCCTCTTGTATATGCTCAGGGATAATTGCTTCTCCGTTGAAAGCATTACTTTCAGTCACCTAGGTCTTAAGCATTGGAATTCTTCCCTTAATTCTCTCTGGTTCTCTCCTTTTATTTTCTGTTCCATTCATTCTTGAAGATTTGTCCACATTTTTGGTTGTCTGCCCTAAAATTCCTTTTGTAACATGGTTTCACTTTAATAGTGGTCCTGTAAACTCCACTTGGACATCTTGTGGCAGTAAATTTGTAGCATACTTGAGAATTACTTTTGGAGTTGATGGAACTTCCAGATCCAGGAGGAAGCAAAAGGGTTGGGACAGAGATTAGGAAAGTCCACAGCCCATAGTGTAATTCTTACACAAAAAATGTTGGTTTGTATTTGTCGCTTGTGATAATATAATGTATTGTGTGCTAAGGATGTTTATCATAAACAATGGAAATGTGCCCATGGTTCCTTTGGGCGTTCCCTCAGACTTCTCTTATAACTCCAGTGCAAGACTAGTAAATCCCAGAAGAATAAAAGCTGAGGTCCATTTACGTCACTGCTCATATATGAAGAATCTTTGTAATTGCTGGAATACTCTTACCTTCCTGTTTAAGGCCAATGATGTCAAGAGATTGAAGACAATTATTGCCAACAATTACCCTCAGGATTATCTGGTCAGAAACGTACAAACTAAGGATAGGCTTTAGAAAGCATGACCCTGAAGTTCAGAAAAAGGAACCACGTATATTTTGTGATAAGAGACCTCCAGACAGAGGGGTAAATTTGTTCAGGATTTGTGAAGCCATTGGCTTGTTTCTTACCTATTTGGATACCAGGGTGGTGCATAATGACATATACCTCTCAGTCCAATTAAAATTGGTGTTCTCCAGCTCAACCGGTCACACTGCTGATTATTGGCAAGCAAGAACGAGCCAAGTGGTGACATCTAGGAGTACCATGCTCGTGTGTTCATCGCCTACGCTATAGATTTTAGTGGAAAACCAGGATCCTACCGACTTAAAAGCAGCATGATCAAAAGAAGAACAGATGGGTTTTCCTTGATGTTGTGACCAATATTAATACCGACACTACTTAAGATTTCCAATTGTGCACGTTGGGTCCTCCATATCCTTGGAGCAGCAACTTCTTATCTAAAATGCACTTCAATGCTCCTAGAACACTTGGGACATCCCCAAGCTGCAACATGCATGAATAATCAATCTTCTCTGGAGCGTCACACGAAGAGTTAAAAGCAAGTGTAATCCTTGCTTGAGGTGAAATCCGAGGCACAGAGTCAACAAAGACGTGTTGGAACCTATCTGTAGGACCTGCGTCTCATCTTTATTTTGTGTATAATGCTTTGATTTACCATTACTTATGGCTAACTGGCAAGTTTTGGTAATTTGAGGCTGAAGGTTTTCCATAGTTTAGGTTGAGAAGCTGCAGCTGCTCAAGAAAGGTGATGCAGAAAAATATGATAATAAGCCAACTGTTTAAAATTGAAGATAAATACATGATAAAGACTGTAACATTATGTGCCTGCATTTTTACAGCATAAAATACCTGAATTTTTATAAAATGAAATAGAGAATTGACCCATTTTTCAGCAGCTCGTGAAAAACAGAAATGTGTTTCTTGACAAGAGGCATCAACCTTGATGACCAGCTACTCAATTTGCCTAATTTATGGTGATATTGACAGAAAATAATTGCACGCTTTATGCAATCACTGCAAAATTCATAAGAATTGAATCTCCAATGAGTCTATGTGTCTCCATGCAATTCTGCATATAATATTAATTTATGCCATGTGTCCCTACAGCTCAGGGCTCTGTTGTGGTTGCAGTATTAACTACCAATGGCTATCAGAATTAAAAGAGTGAGTTGGCTTCACCAAATAAAAGTTCTTTTTTTTTTAAACTTGCTAACAACAGCAAAACCTATTTTAGATTTGGCAGACTCTTTGGGAGCCCAGCAAACATTTAATGATGCTTCAAACCAATAATACAACAGCCATTTTGGAATCATACATACCTGTATGTATCCGCAGGTGGACCTTCAGGTGATGGGAGGTTCTGAACGATTTGCCGCAGTAGAGGCAATCCCGGGTGGCTGATCCATGGGCACGATCCCTCAGTAAAGAAGGCTGTTGTGTTCCCGCAGGCCTTCCCAATTCCTCTCCTACATCTATAATGCATACAAATTATATCACCATCGTTACAGAAAACGTTGGAAGTTTCTCCACTGATTCTGTTAACTCAACATTAAGTCAGTATTGTCAATGGCACATCTTTCTCTTTCACAATTGGAAGTTGCCAGAAAGCTGACAACTCAAGTTTGCTTTTTTTTTCACCAAATTCCTTAGTTTCTACCATCATTATCTTTTAGCAGCAGATGGCATATTTCATTTAAATGACAAATAGAAAAGAGGGAACAGCAGCATGAGCATCATGCCCGATTCAATGCGCGGCTTTGTCATGAAGCGGACCTGCGTGAGAAAGGTGTGGGGGGAGCATTGCTCACAGCCAACGCTGAAAGGAAAGCAACCGTTGCGAGGTTGGTGTCCCATGGCTTCCTCCAACCCAAACCTTTCTCTACTTTTGTGGATAATAATGCCTTGAAAGTAAATGTGTTTGGTTTCCCATTTTAAATGCTTGATTCTCTTCAACAAAAACTAACCGCAGCTGAAAGAAAGCATCCAAAAGAACAATGTGATCAGGAGCTCTGGGGTAGCCTAAAGAATACAGAAAGTGTGCTCCGAACTGGAGAAAGAATGCTCAGACTGCTGATATTTGCTCACCTTGTTCTACTTCTTAATTGATCCAACTGCACATCAAACTGATGTTATTAATTCACATGATAAGTAATTTTAACTGATTTACCACAGTAGTCTGTGTCCGCCGGTTAATAATTTATATATTACTTGTGATGCAAATTTGAGATATTTAATGGAATCATTCACAGTGTTTCTGGCAAGATGACTTCAACTGCAAAATATAGTTGCATAGCAAGTATTTTCTGAGTGCCACAGGTGCCAAATTAGCCTCAATTAGTACTATTGTGAAGTGAGTGAAGCAGGTGTCATGTTGGTGAGGACCCACAGAGCGAACACTGCAAGTTTGCCAGAGAGGCAACTTACACCATTGTTATTGTTGATTTGCCATCAGTGATGCTATTTTGGAGTTCATCAAGACAGCTAAAAACTTCTCTTAAATTCAGACACCTGAACATGTATTTAGCAGCTGAAAGGAACTTGCACAGACCTACACGTTTTAAAATAGTACACTAATTTCCTGTCAACACTGATGGATTTCTATCATAATAACCATGAATCTAAAAGTTTTTGCAACTTTTGGTGCTGACACCAGCAGGAGGTATCACAGCAGATGCTTAAAAAAAAACTTCAAACACCAGCCAGTTCTTCCTAGATGTGCTTGCATTAATAGGAATTCCTCTTGGAGGTGACTGGGAAAATAAGTATATGCCATATTTGAACATAGGAACATGAGAAATAGGAGCAGGAGTAGGGCTTCCGGCCCATCAAGCCTGGTCCTCCATTCAATGAAATCATTGCCTTATCTCCACCCACCTGCCTTTTCCCCAATATCTCTTAATTCCCCTACCTTGTAAAGATCCATCCATCCTTGACTTCAATACACTTACTGAGGTAGCCTTCACTGCTTCAATGAGCAATGAATTCCATACATTCATATGGAACAGGACAAGCTGTGGTAAAATTGGCAACATCGTCCACAATGCTTGGGACCATTTAGACGACTGGAAGCTCACAAAGAAAAAGTGTGGGAGATCTTTTGGTTCCAGTGAGATGTCACTGCCACAACTGCATTCTTAGGGCAAGCTCATAAGAACGAATGTGATACATTCCATCCAAGCAGAAGCAGGATATATTTGAATTGACCTCCATTTTTATTTCACCTCACGACCACATTTTATCCAGAATGACCATCCAACCTCGCTTCAGCATCTTTATTTCACAGAGAGCCATTGAGTACCCTTTAAATCAAATCAAATTCAAACTTATTGTCAGGGTACATACATAACCCTGAGGTTCCTTTTCCTGCAGGCCAGGCAGAATTTCTACTTATCTGTTGTGTAAAATGTACCCAAGATGCGCATTCAAAGGAGAGAAATGTGAACATAAAATGAAATGTAAACAAACTGACTGCACAAATACAGAAAAAAAATTCCATCGTTCAGAATGTACAAAGTAAGAGTTCTTGTATGAGTCTCTGAATAAATCTGTGAAACACCAAAATCTGCAAATACTGTGATTGTAGTTAAAAACATACTGAAATACTGGAGGAACTCAGCCAGTCTAGTTGCGTCCAAAGGAGATAGTTGTGTTGTTTAGGAGTCTGATGGTGGAGGGGTAGCAACTGTTCCTGAAATTTATCCTGAGTCTTATGGCACCTATACCTCTTTCCTGATGGCAGAAGCGAGAACAGAGCATGTCCTAGTTGGAGTGGATCCTTGATGATTGCTGCTGCTCTCCAATAGCAGCATTTCATGTAAATTTTCTCAATCGTGGGCTGAGTTTTGCCTGTGATGCACTGGGCTGGGTCCACTACCTTTTGCAAAGCTTCTGGTGCAGGTATTGGTACAGCCCCCCCCCCCCCACCTCTCCCCCCTACATGGCTGTGATGTCACTGGTCAGCATACTTTCCACTTCACCTCTGGACAAGTTTGCCAAGATTTTAAATATCATATCGAGCCTCCACAAACTCCTGAGGAAGTAGAGGCACTGATAATAAAATTATTGCGTCGAGTCCAGGAAAGGTCCTCTGAGATAATGACTGCCAAGAATTTAAATCTGCTCACCCTCCCCATCTCCGATCCCTCAATGATCATTGGATCAGACATCTCTGCTTTTCCCTTCTTAAGCTCCTTAGTTTTGGTGACATTGAGTGAGAGATTGTTATTAGTGCATTATTCAGCCAAGTTTTCGACCTTCCTCCTGCATGCTGACTCATCGCCCCTTTCTTACAACCCACTACTGTGGTATTGTCAGCAAATTTGTAAATGGTGGTGTTCTCATACTGAGCCAAGCAGTCGTAGATGTGAAGTGAGTAGTACTTTACAGGTACTGACCATCTCTGAAGCACATGTAATGACAGAATTGCAATCCATTCTCTGGGCATCAAACGTGTTTTCCCAAGCCGAACTATATGCAGATACTGAACTATCTTCTTTGTTACATACATTTTAGCTAGGACAACAAGCCATAGCAAAGATACAAGACAGCGAAGACCACCATAAGAAATGCAGTGCATACCAACTCACGCACAAGTGAGCACTTTGAGCAATAAATTCATTAGAAATGCCAAGGAAAACTGACAAAGCTAAACTTTGGAGCTGTCTCCTGCACACAGTAGAGCAAGTTTCTTGAAAGCCTACTGTATCATGCACAATCTTACCTTTAAAACAGCACAGCATCTGCCAACATCAATGCAGTTAAAAAGCCATGGAATAGGGGAAAATGGACATTAGGAGGACAAGGAAGTGAAATAGTAGAAAGAAGAGGTGGAACAATGAGGATGGAGAAAGGGAGGAGGCTAACTTTTACAGGCTTTGTCTGGCTGAATGTCTGCGCTACATTCACCTCAGATCAATACCAGAAAAGTTTACCTTAAATCCCTTTAATTTCCTCTAATGTCGAATCCACTGCACTTGAAATTTGGCCTGCAATCTCATAACCGAAAAGTTTGTTGCAAGTCTAGTGTATCACTTTCCTAATCACATTTACTTCACTTGCTATTGCACAGGAAGACAAAAAATGTCAACATGATCTCACCAAGTTCAAATCAGACCAAATTGAGCTACATTTATGGAACATTTCTGCCCTAATCTGCTGAGCCTTTTATAGACTTTTGTAGTCTGCTCCACAAGTGCCTTCCTACCACTTGCCCAGTATAGTTTCTGGTCTATCTCAGTTCCTTGTGGCTTTTCCGTTGTGTTTACTCAGTTCTCTCTGTCCACCTGCAAGGGTCCTATTTTGCTTTGATTTGCCTGAAGTTCACAGGGCCCATAAAGTGCAAATCTTATGCTGTAATGATTACTTAACCGTCTCTTCGGCAATCTTAATTTCAGATGAAATGATGCTTGGCACAGTATTGTTGACTGCACTGAACCAAGGCTTTACAAACTCAATCTGGGCATCCAATCAGCCTCACTTTCGAGGAGAAAATACTTTTCAACAAACAGTGAAGAGGTGACAGACACTCAATGTAAAGTTCAATCTATTTTAGTTGCCAATTAATAAAAGAAATACAATATAGTAGACACCGTGAAGGAAATGTGTACTCAGATAAAATATCTTTTATGAATCCCTGCAACTCACATTTTCCATATTGTAGTTTTATTATTCATTTTACTAAGTTTCAAATTTTTATTTCTATTTTTATTAAAATGAAATTATTTATCCCCCTCCAAAGTATTAGACTTTATATATTTTTTTTAAAACTACATCTTAATTTATTTTAAGGCACCACCTTAAAAATGAATAGCACTTTCTGTACATTGGAACAGCAACATTTCCAAAATTGGCTGGTGCAAATGTTGTAGCTTCCTTAAATGTATATCTTGTGAGTCCCCTGCAATCTATTCAGGTTCTGAGCCAGTTCATTGTTCTCCATTGGATCAGCAACAGATGTTATTTATATGATAATTTGCTGCCTTTATTTTATTGTTGACTTTAGACAAAAGAGAGTAAATAGATTCAAACCAGCTCTTTAAATCAGACAATCACAGAAATTTTGCCCATATCAGAGATCTTAAATTAGAGGAAACTTGAATCTGAATTCATCTGGTTTATGATACAATATTGCAATCACAATATTGGCTGTAACTCAATTGTTTATTCTGCACTTTGTATTATATTTATAACCATGGATGGATATACGATTGTGTCAGTTGAGAATATTTTTGATGAATATTCAAAATAATGCTATTCCAGGAAGATTAAAATGTTCTTTGCTTTGAAAAGAAAGCTACTAAATAACTAGACAACCAACACTCACAAATATGGTTTAATACCTTTGTTGAAGTATGAACATGAAGAAGGATTAACTTAAGCAATAGAGGGCGCATTTCTAAAGCTAGAAATAAGCAGTTGTGGGTACAGTCTCTTTTCATTTCAGTAGGCTACCAATAGACCAATGTGGGGACGCAACATTGCAGCACAAATTAGAAACTGGTCTCTTTTAAACCCCTCCTATTCTTTCATGTTGACCATGCATATTCTCCTGACAATTTCCTAACTCCTTTCATACTATGTTAATCAAAGAATGGGGAGGAAAATTACCATTGGGTTATAATCCTGCTTTGGGGATAAAAAAGCAAAACAAAACCTGTGGAGTTATTTCTCATATAATCCTTTGATAGCTCCAAGAAGTGTTTTATATATAGATAAAGTGAATCACAATTTGCCTTTGTAATGGAATGAAAAGCTTGGATTATTTCTGAGTTCCTCCAAGTAGGCATACTCTTTTTGAGAAAGGTAGACTGGGGTGAGGTAAAGATTTCTCAACATAGAGTAGAAGAAGGTATAAAATTTTTCAAGTTCAAGGGGCTTTCTGTGGAGAATTGTTTAAACAGAGGTGAAAGGCTTTGGCTCGCACTAAAGGCATATTTTTGGCAGTGCTTTTTGTGAACCAGGTATTGAATGGGATGAAAGGTTTCTTTGAGAGAAAAAAAATGTGAAGTTCACTTCTCTAAATCCTTTACTGGTCAACTACAAATCAAAGCACAGGCTATCCATTTGGCCAAAGATGGTCGTGAGTCATAGAGAATATTTAGAATGACATGGAAGATCACAGGTGTCCATAAAAGTTAATAATATGAACTATTTATGAACCGTTCATAGTTAAACAAGCTATGAAATAATCCCCATGGTCATAAAAGCAGGAGAATAAATTTGGAAAAGTTGCATTCAAGATTCAAGATTCTATTTATTGTCATGTAATAAAGACAGTGCAATATTACACAAAAATTGTTTTCATCTGCTGTAAGGCAGACAGATTTGCCAGAGGCTGAAATTGCCTGAAATGCCTCTTACAGTCAGAGGAAAAGAAGCAAGAGAGAGTCCCCTCAGAGTCACAGTATGCCCATAGGTCACCTCTAATGCTTCTGCAGCCCCCTCAGCCACACGGAGTCCAGCCCAAACCATCAGCAGGCCGAGTTCCAGATCGGAACTTCCGACACGACCAGGAACCCTTCAACACCATCTCGCATCCCTGTTCTGATACTTGATACCCCTTCAGCCAGGCTTGAGCCAGTCTCCAGCCGTCTGCAGCCCGGTGCGATTCCCTTGACCACAGTCGTCAGCAGCCCACGGCTTGTATGGGTTCCTCATCTCGAGTCGCCGACAACATGCCTATATTCTGAACTATGCATCTTGAACAACTAAAGCTATCAAAAGAAAAATCATAGCTGCTGTGGCATCACTTCCATTGGAGTAGGATCTGCACATCTTTCTTATGGATCTCTCATAGCAAAAGTACTGATGGAGTCTATGAGATATGAAATGAATGAAGCCTGATATGTTTCCTGAGACCACTGATTATTTGAATGCTTGTTTTCTGAAAAAGATTTCCAATTTTGGAATTGCTTTACATGCATCTATGCAATGAAATAGAAATATCTCGGTTATCTGTAATATTCTATTACTAATCAGTACCCAGAAAGAAGATAAATCAATATTTCATTCTGATTATTTTATGCTATTAGTAGTTAGGCATTACAATTCTTTCTACAGCCATGTGTGATTCCACATCCATTGATGATCCAGAATGTACTGATGCCAAACAAAAGTGCAAGTTTTATGCACAACTGCATGGAATTTTCCCCCTATTTTGCTACACTTATATATAATCCAAAGACTCTCTTTTTTTGCCCATCGAGTCCATTCCAGCCCAAACCACTTCTTTACGCCTATAGAAGAAAGTTCATTCAGAAACATAGTTGGCAAGCAGTCTATTTTAATACAGTGCCTTTGTGATCAGCGAGTCGCTACTTGGAAGCTATTTTGTAGTTTTAACTGTTCTGAGTTCAGGATCCCAACAGTGATCAATGGTGTATTTTTCTGATAATTTGACAAAACTAAGATTTCTTTTTAAATTGTCTGGATGTAGTTTATGATGGTTTTATTACCAGCTTGTTTGTCTCTCTGTATAAATGTGCGTGCTTGTAGAGGTAGATTTTTGAGAATTGGTAAGCAATGGAGACTGATGCCTGCTCTCCATGGATATATCATGTGAAACCATAATAGAAGACTTTGAGAGGTTAATTTTGTTGACAACACCAATCATTAATTAATCCCATTTTATTCTCTTCACATTCCCATCAACTCCACCATCAGTACACGAGAAGCAAAGTTACCTGCCAACTCACACGTATGGTTTGGGGAAGGGAACGCGAGCATCGTGTGATCTCAGGGAGAACATACAAGCTCCATGTAGACAAGATTGAGGTCAGGCTTGAACTTTTGTTGTTGGAGGGCGAGGCAGTAACTCCACATCATGCAGATTGTGGCACCCCTTTTGTACAAATGTGTTCAAACATTCGTTGCAACTTCCTGCTATTCATCATGAAAGCACAATCTCCATTGTTTATATAATTGCTTTTCTATTTATGTCAGTTCTGATTGGACTGCGCATCTAAAATTTTAGGTATACAAGACATAAAGGGTCATATTTCTTGGGTTCTGCAACAATCTTTTTCCTTTTCCTCAGTGAAACCTCAAATGAATTTTGGGCATAAGTTCTTGGTAGCAGGATGATTGCATTACATATTTAAAGTCTTACCAGACCACATTTTCTAAAATTTAATGTATTTAATGTTCATAAATTATGCATTTTTTGCCTCAAACAAATTCCAATGTTGAAGAGGAACTCTCCAATTGTTTGTGAGGATTTCTGCTTCATTAGTACATTTCTGCTTCATTAGTACATTTCTGCTTCATTAGTCAACATTTATTCAAATGTTGTCAAGATTCTGAGGATATGGTTAAGTGAAATATGAATTTGAAAATGGCGGCAATGCCGAAGCCGTTGTAACTGTAGTGCTGCCGGTGGTGCGGACCTGTGAGGAGCAGAGATACAGCGCTCAACTGCCCAGTCAACTGCCGTCAGTCTACACGGGCATTGAATAGCCTGTTAAAGGAGCCAATGGTAGTTTTATTTACAATCCTACGACCACTGGGGTCTACGCCAAAGATGGTGGCGCCTCTGATCGGCAGCAGCCCCGAGAGGTTGCAGGCTCCAGAGGAGCGGAGGTCCAGTGCAGGGCATCAGAAAATGGGTAGACCATCTCCTGTCTAAGGAGAAGCAGAGGAGATGACCCCCGGGATGGTGACCATGGCAGTGGGCCAGTGAGGGTGATCCGCAGCTGAAAGACTCACGCATGCGGCGGCTGCTGGACACTTGAGGCGATGAATCCACGGAGGCTGGGGGCTGCTGGAGACTGCTGTTGGGAGACTCGCGCCGCGCTGCGAACTGTTGGTGAGTGGCTTGAAACTGGCTGAAGAGGTGCCAGGTATCGGAACTGGGATGTGAGAGGGTGCCGAATTTCACTGAGGGAGGGGTTCTTGACTGTGTCGGAGGTTCGGATCTGGAGCTCGGGTTACCAATGATTTGGACTGGACTCTGTTTGGCTGCAGAAGCACTGGAGGTGAATCTATGGACACTCAGTGACTGGGGTGGGGTGGGGGGGGGGGGGGGAACTCTGCTTCTCTTTCTCTGACTGTAAGAGATGCTTCAAGCAATTTCTACCGATGGCAAATCTGTCTGCCTTACAGCAGGCAAAAGTCTTTGGCTTGGCTTCGCGGACGAAGATTTATGGAGGGGGTAAAAAGTCCACGTCAGCTGCAGGCTCGTTTGTGGCTGACCAGTCCGATGCGGGACAGGCAGACACGATTGCAGCGGTTGCAAGGGAAAATTGGTTGGTTGGGATTGGGTGTTGGGTTTTTCCTCCTTTGCCTTTTGTCAGTGAGGTGGGCTCTGCGGTCTTCTTCAAAGGAGGCTGCTGCCCGCCAAACTGTGAGGCGCCAAGATGCACGGTTTGAGGCGTTATCAGCCCACTGGCGGTGGTCAATGTGGCAGGCACCAAGAGATTTCTTTAGGCAGTCCTTGTACCTTTTCTTTGGTGCACCTCTGTCACGGTGGCCAGTGGAGAGCTCGCCATATAATACGATCTTGGGAAGGCGATGGTCCTCCATTCTGGAGACGTGACCCATCCAGCGCAGCTGGATCTTCAGCAGCGTGGACTCGATGCTGTCAACCTCTGCCATCTCGAGTACCTCGACGTTAGGGGTGTGAGCGCTCCAATGGATGTTGAGGATGGAGCGGAGACAACGCTGGTGGAAGCGTTCTAGGAGCCGTAGGTGGTGCCGGTAGAGGACCCATGATTCGGAGCCGAACAGGAGTGTGGGTATGACAACGGCTCTGTATACGCTTATCTTTGTGAGGTTTTTCAGTTGGTTGTTTTTCCAGACTCTTTTGTGTAGTCTTCCAAAGGCGCTATTTGCCTTGGCGAGTCTGTTGTCTATCTCATTGTCGATCCTTGCATCTGATGAAATGGTGCAGCCGAGATAGGTAAACTGGTTGACCGTTTTGAGTTTTGTGTGCCCGATGGAGATGTGGGGGGGCTGGTAGTCATGGTGGGGAGCTGGCTGATGGAGGACCTCAGTTTTCTTCAGGCTGACTTCCAGGCCAAACATTTTGGCAGTTTCCGCAAAGCAGGACGTCAAGCGCTGAAGAGCTGGCTCTGAATGGGCAACTAAAGCGGCATCATCTGCAAAGAGTAGTTCACGGACAAGTTTCTCTTGTGTCTTGGTGTGAGCTTGCAGGCGCCTCAGATTGAACAGGCAAAAGTAATTTCATGTAATATGACACAGTTTTATTACATGAAAATAAATTGGATTGTGAATCGGGAATGTCCATTTCAAATTTACTTGGTAGTTGTGCGATTTCAGAAAATTTCAAGCATGTGAATTTCAAGTTAAAATATTGACATTTATTTTGAGTGTTTCTACTTATTAAATTAGAGTCCAGAACTAGTGGTAATGCATGAGTAATGAGATGCCACATTTATGATCCAAGAAAGGAATGGACAAATAACCTTGATTTCCAAACTTTTATTACCTCCTGTCATATCAAGTCACATTGTTATAAATGTATCTCATGCACATAGAGTATCAAAGGCTTGTAGCTTCTGCAAAAGTAAAGAATTACTAATGTGATCACTTAGATGATTGAAAAGGTTCCAATGTTCAAGAGTTAATATGCCATAGATGTTTTATGAAGTTAACCAAAAAAAAACAACCAGAGTTAAGAAAGACCATTGCTTCAATCTTTTCTCACCGTCCTATTTTTGTCTATGACCTGCACCATTTTGGTGCCTTGTAATATTTTTCAGTGCACATTACACATAATCGGCCGCCAGTCACAGCAATAACAGTACTCCTTTGTTTTATTTCTGGAAGAATAAAAGGTGCCATCTAAAACAGCTAGCAGTTTCTTCTCATCTATTAACTGGCAAAAATAAATTTCCCTGATGAATGGTGAGATGGGTCACGTCTTTATCTCCTGCCAGCTGGCAGATCCAGGCTTTTAATATGGCTGTTCCAATTATTGTAAATGTCATTTTGTACCTTATAACTACAAATATTGACAGTTTATTGCACAATGCTTGTTTGTCAGATGAAGGTCACATCCTACACAATGCACAATCTTTTCGTAAAATACATCTGACTGAAAGCTAAAATAAATATTGCTTAAATAGGGTTTATCAGCAATTTTAATCCTATTTAAAAAGAGAATACATATTTTAATTTTAAAGCTACTGGAGGGATCAATTTTTAACTATTGATCCTTGCTTCCAAAATGCTACTATTATTGTCAATAGATCCTGGAGCATGGAGTAGATCAAATTTAAAATGCACCCACACAACGTGCAATTTTATAGAAAGACTCAAATGGATGACATCCAAATAAATTATGTGATGGAGAAATATCAGCAAGTATCAACAGTTTGTTTTAGAGTAAGACAAAAATAAAAGGCAGTTCATTTGAAATTAGTAACTTTTAGAAAACAATTATCTTACTCTTAATTAAAGCTGATCATATGAGAGCTTAATCTTTATGATGCAAACATTGGTATTTAGGTAAATTGGATTTATGGATCAAAACCTATAAAAATGCTGGAGCAATTTTTCATATTTACTGCAGTGTAACTTGATTGTTAATGGTCAGTCAGCTCTCCAAGGACAACAGGGTTTCAGAATATTTCAGTAACTGCAAATTTCACACACCCTGTTACTGTCTCCTTCTCCAACTATGCCTTCATTTCTTCAGCTGTGGAATTGAATCACCAGGATTTTTACATGTGGGCAATTGTCAAAAGATTAACAATAAAAGGCAAATTAGTTCCATGACTGACCGTTTCTCTAGTAAGCCTTTCTTTTTAACATGTTGATATAAATTCTGTCCTTTTTTAATAATGAGAGAAAAAAAATCTTAGACCTGCAACATCTTGTTCGTCACATATCAATGTGTTTTGATAGGTTGAACACTAATTTGAAGGTACAAATCAAACATACCATCAGCTATCCTGTCTGCCTCATGGAATCAGCATTTTACTTTCCTGTTACCTATGTCAATACAAGTTGCGACATCGTCACACTCTTTACCCTGCATAGTTACCACAAAGAGGGTAACACGGTTAGCATAGTCTTAGTGCAAGATTATTACAGCGACCCGGGTTCAAATCTGACGCTGTCTGTAAGGAGTTTGCATGTTCTCCCTGTGTCTACATGGGTTTCACTAGGTGTTCCAGTTTCCTCCCACCCTTCAAAACATCTGGGGGTTGTAGGTCATTTGGAGTATTTGGGCATCATGGGCTCGTGGGCTGGAAGGGACTTTTACCGTGCAGTATGTCTACAGAAAATCCAACACATCCTCTCCCTCCAGCAAATAACAGGGCACCACCACACACAGTGCTCTACTCTAAGCCAGTTCATGCAGAACTTCTTTATCATGATCTTACGCCTTTCAATAGTAAATACTTGGTACAAATTATACTTTGCCAAAAGAAAAACAGAACAAATCAAATTTAGCTAAAATTCTGGATGCTTAAAATCTGAAATCAAGAATATTATTCAGCAAAGCAAGTCACACCTCATCAGTGACTCATCATTAACTTGCTCACTGATCCTCAGCTTTGGTCTCACCGGGTCCACTCTTGGTCCAGACACGGACACCACAGCTGAGTTTCACAAGTGAGTGAAAGGAAATGTCTTTGACATTAACGTATCATTCGGCCACATACAGCATTAAGGGGCCTTGATAGAGGTAGGCAATGGGCAGCAAAAGGAACCATCCTCCACTGTCTGGAGTCATACTATGCACAAATAAAGATCATCATACTGTTTGGATGTTAACCCTTTCTGTCCCTAAATGATGCTGCAGGAGTTCCTCAAGGCAATGTCCCCATGATCAACGATTCATTAATCATCTTCCTGTCAATTTAAAGTCAGGTATGGGGACATTTTCCTATAACTGTTCAGACTGTCCATTTGCAACTCTTCAGCAAGCAAAGTAGACTAATCCTAACGTGAAGCAAGATCCTGGGCAACATTCAGACAAGAACTGATCAGTTCTTGCCACAGAAATGCTAAGGAAAGATCATCTCCAACAAAAGAGACTTCTATCATCTGGTAAATCAGGAAAATCTGAAGACACCATGGTTGAAGTAAAAACACACAATTCTGGAGAAATTCAGCTACTCAAACAGTGTACTTTATATAACAAAGATAAAAATACATAATCAATGTGGGCTTGAGCCCTTCATCAATGTATGAAAGAATATCGGCAAGCTTCTGAACAAAAGGATGGGAGGAAGGGGGGTTGGCAAAGGCAGGAGATGATAGGTGGAGAAGAGAGGAAGGGGATAGCAGCTATCAGGGGGAGAAGTGATGGCTGGGTGGGTGGAGGGGAAGAAGTGGAAAAAACTGGAAAGGAGAGGGGAAAGGCTCGCAGGTTAGGAGAAAGCAGAGGTCGATGTTAATGCCATCTAGCTGGAGGGTGCCCAGATGAAAAATAAGGCGTTGTTCCTCCAATCTGCGGGTAGTCAGGGTGGGACAGTACACAAGACCATGCACAGACAGGTGAGTGTGGAAATATGACTCAGAATTGAAATTGCTAGCTAATGGGAGGTCTCGGTTGTGGTGGAGGGAACAGAGGTACTCAGTGAAGTGATCTCCCAAACTACGACTGGTCTCTCCAGTGTAGCGAAGGCCACAAAGGGAGCACCAGATGAAGTAAATCAGTCCTGTGGATATACAAATGAAATGTTGCTTCACTTGGAATGCCTATTTTGGGCCCTGGACTGTGGTGAGTGCTCAAGTGTTGCACCTCCTGTAGCCACAGGGGAAGGTGCTGGTGGTGGTGGGGGAGTGGGGGCAGTGCAATAGGTGGGGAGGGATGAATACATGGGAGAATCATGGAAGGAGCAGTCCCTATTGATGACAGAGAGGGGAGGAGAAGGAAAAATGTGTCTGGTGGTGGGATCACGTAGTCAGTGCCAGAAATTCCAGTGGACAATGTGTTGGATGCAGAGGCTGGCAGGGTGGTAGGTGAGGAAGGGGGTGGAATCCTTGCAGGGGACAGGGAGTGAGGAAGTGCAGTCAGGTAGTTGTGGGTGTTAGAGAGTTTGTAATATATGTCAGTGGAAAGCTTGTCTCCTGAGATGGAAACAGAGAAATCCAGGAAGTGGAAAGTGTTGTCGGAGATGGAGCAAGAGAGTTTCAGATCAGGGTGGAAGTTTGATGCAAAGTGGATGAAGCTGACACGCTCATTGCGGGGTGCAAGTATGGATGCGAAGTGGACGAGGTTGACAAGTGCACCCCGCGATGAGCATTTATGGGAAAGTAAAAGACAGGTTGCCAAGGCCAATGTTTTCCTGGAATGTTAACTGTTTCCTTTTTCACTGACACAGCATAGACTATTATTCCTTTCACAGCTTTTTCTTTCAATTTTCCAGCATTTGCTCAAAGTTTGCAAGCTTACATCCAATTACATCAGGCTGCTTACATCTTATTTGGGGCAACCTGGAGACCTTAGTAGGGCCAGAATGCAAAGTCCTGCTGAAGTGTTATCTCAATCACTTGACTGTGGTGAATACTTCATACCAGAGGCAATAGAGCAGTAAGGATGGTTGTGAATGATATTCCTTAATTGAAAGCAGAAAGTGGTCACAAGATTTGCACCACCAGTTTCGAGAACAGCTGCTCCCCCTCCACCATCAGACCCCTCAACAACAAACTCAATCTGAGACTCATTTAGGATTCTTACTTGGGCACTTCTTGATTTTTTTTTCTATCTCTGTATTGCGCAGTCAGTTTGTTTACATTTCTTCATTGTTTATCTGTGTAGATTGAGTCCATTTTTTTTATTTTTGCACTGCCAATAAGTTGTAATTCTGCCTTGCCCACAGCAAAAGGAGTCCCAGGGCTCTATGTGATGTACTCTGACAATAAATCTAAAATCTGAATCAAATATCAGAGTATGATATTTGGGCCCTGGACTGTGGTGCTTACAGTATGGTTATCAGTGATTAAAAATGTCACACCTATCCATAACCCATTTTCCAGTTGAAGTTGCAAGGACCACCTTGGAAACGTGGCTCCCCAGAAAATGAGTCAGCGCTTCAGGATGGAAGAACCTTGTCCCTACTGCAGTCATACTATCAGCAGACCAGGCCAGACCTGCTTTGATTTAGGCTAAGATGATACCATCTGTTACTGTAATATTTTGAACAGAAGGCTTGTAGTCTTCAAACATCCAGACAGAAACACCGCCTCAAAGCAATAGAAGCGCCATTATACGCGGAAAGAACAAAGGTGCAGAAGGGTGATATGTTTAAATTAATATAGTTGTTAAGTATTTCATTATTATTTTCAATAGATTTGGTGGGATCACTGGGGTCTCGCCAGGGCCGACGCCATACTATTTTGTACCCTAGGCCAGACTGAACGCAGTGGAGGTGGGGGGGAGCTGCTGACAAGGCTGAATGGGAGAGAGAGCTGACCAGGCTGAGTGGTGGTGCAATACCTGATGCGACGTTTGATGTGCACCATACCACTTCTTCCCTCCGCCTGACCAGACTAATGCGTGTGCTCATAGCGCATTAGTCAGAACCACATCATTCATGGTGTAGAGCATGAATGAAATGTCTACGATGTTTGCCACTTGCTAATATTTAACAGAAGGCTCTTCAACGGTGCCTCTCCATGTGCCCTAGGTGGCTGTCTAGATGGCCTAATAGTAGTTCCAGCCCTGCATCTGGCTAACATCATGATCACCTGCACATGATGAAGACATGATGCTGGCTGGACTGTTGAGTTTGAAAGTGGCAACACTGTGTCAAGTCAGCCTGCACACCAGATTGTGGGAGGTTGTTACTTCCACTTGTGCAAACAGCTCTAAAGAACACGTTCACTTTCCTGAACTGGGTTTAGGAGCCTCATGCCATGCTTTCACGCAGTATGTGGCTGCGTAGTGCCTCAAGAGTTAGCATATCCCTGTCCAAAAGTCTGTAGAAATATGTGAATTACTTTTGAGTATGCTTGGAAAATGTGGCCTTATTAAGAACCTGGCAAGTAGTGCTATAATGAGGGGTGAATAAGGAAATCTATTGAAGAGAAGGTTAAATGTCAATTACTTCATTCAGTTATGGTCATTGTACATGTGGAAATACAAAGGAAGGGTTCTCAGAAGTGCCAACATTTAACATCTGTTAGCTCTCAACCAAGAACTTTCAGAATGATTAAGGTATAATCAACGAGAAAGCATATTTTAAGTAACATTTTTACTATGAGTCAGTTAGAAACACATTGACCACGCTATGATCAACAATCTGTCCGATTTTCCAGACATTCTGCACTGATCCATCTCGACAGCCATGTGTCATAACATCACTGCCAGCTGTTAAAGGTCACCTCAGAGGTCCAGCCTATAATATTGGCCCAAACTTCCGCTGTCAATGACCTGTCCCTAGTGACATGCCCTACAGCAAAACTCGCTCAAGTGTGAATAAACCAATCAGCAGTACAGAGAACTCTGAAATGTCTACGATGTTTGCCACTTGCTAATATTTAACAGAAGGCCAGTATTAGTCATTTTCTTACTCTTACTTGCAGAGTCAAGTTAGAGAGACATTTATTACATAAGAAGCATGATCTTCTGTCTAAAGCATTGTACAGGGTAGGTCCTTTCAACATGTTGCCAAAAGGCAGTAAATTATAACTACCATATTTGATGGCATATAGGACCATTGTTTTTTTTCCCAAAAAATTGCTTCAAAAACTACCCAGGTCCTGTACGCGAAGGTGACATTTTGGTGCTGCCATTTTTGGGATCAAAATTCAAAGCATTCAAACTACTCAAACAGCTTCAAAAAGTCTGTGGAGGTGCTGCAGCTGTCCAGGAAG
Source organism: Narcine bancroftii (assembly GCF_036971445.1). NCBI lineage: Eukaryota > Metazoa > Chordata > Chondrichthyes > Torpediniformes > Narcinidae > Narcine > Narcine bancroftii. The sequence continues at coordinate 89,229,544 of NC_091478.1, read as the reverse complement.
CGAGCCCACAGCTTCGTGGACCACCTTCCCATCCATTCTGGAGCCGCCACTGCCACTCAGTTCCCCTGTGAGAAGGCCAACCACGCCAGCCACCGCCAGCAGCACAGTGGCCGTGTTTGTAGTTTACTCTGATGGTACGATCGATCGCTTGCTTTGAGGGGAGTGCTGGGCCTCGATGATCAGGTTTCAAATTGAGCCTTTGTTCGATGAGCATGGCCCCCCCAAGCTCTGCTTGGCAGGCCACTCGTCTACTGCCATTCCCCCTCCCTACACCTTGTTCAATTTGTTTGGAGGATCATGCTCTTCAAACAAAGGCTCAGCATAAACCCTGATCACTGAGGTCCAGTGTTCGCCTCGAAGCAAATGATCAATCATCTGCTCTCCGCAACAGTGGGCCCTGCCCGTTGCCCAGGTGACCGGCTTCTCTTCCTCCCACTGTTGCGAGCCTACAGGTACTGGCATGCCTGTCAATCAATCAGCATTTGCATGGTGGTGGGGAAATGGCCTGAGCCTTGGTGTTAAGCAGGCAGGAGCACATGTTGCTGCTGTTGGTCATGTGCAAGAAAGCTTCAGCATCTCAGCTATGCAAAGCTGGAGGGTTTTCATCGAGGTGAGTGAAAGGACACACACGCGCGCTATCTACAAGGGGCCTTGCAGGAGGAACCCATTCGTCAACTTACCGGGTAACCGTAAATACACTAAAACAAATTTTTCCTAAAATTTCATGCTAAAAATGGGGTGGGGGGGGGGGGGTCTTATATGCCAGTGGGTTTTATATGCTGTCCAATATGGTGATAAACCATTGTTTGCTGATTAAGTTGGGTGTTTTTTAGTGGTCGGAATTTAAGCAATAAAGATCATAATGTGAGCAGTAGACCACACAGAGTCTGTAATTGACCCACTTCTACAGACAAGAGAAGTCCAAGTATTTATAACCCTTCTATTTTTTGAAGCAATTTGTCCCTTCAAACCTGAATGTCCACTCTGCATTATATCACCTAGAACACAAGAACATCTATGTCAGGCTGTTGTCCAACACCATCATACAAGCAAAACTTATGATCAGATAAAGGGATCTGGGACTTCGTGATCCTTCTGCAGTTGGATCCTCAACTTCTTTGTCAGCAAAGCACAGTCAATACAGATTAACAACATTTTACATTCCTTGCAGGTGTGCTTAATCCCCTGGACATCCATGACTATGCAACCAAGTCTGGCTAAATTCACTGATGACTCCAGTATTGTTAGACGAATAATGGGAAATGATGAGTCAGAATACAGGATGGAGATTGGGAATCTGGTTGGTTGGTACCAGACAAAAATGTTGCTCTCAGCATCACCAAGACCAAGGAGCTTGTTGTGGACTTTAGGAAGGAGAGACTGAAGGACCACACACCTATCTGCATTGATGGGACGGCAGTGGAGAAGATTAGTGCCTTCATGTTCTTGGCAGTCCACAAATCGGAATGGAGCTAGAGCATCCTTATAATTGTGAGAAAACACACAAATGCTTAGGCTTTCTAAGAAGTCTGAGGAGATTTTGCATGTCATCAAATACTCCATCTAACTTCTACAGATGCATTGAGGAATATATTCCGATTGGTTGCTTTATGGCATGTTTGGTCAGTTGAGTGCTCAGGAATAGGTGCATAATGTGGTAAACATACGCAGCCAAGGCTTTTATCATGGGCTCCAACCTCCCATCATTTGAAGACATTTATGTGAAGTGTTGCCTCAGGATGGCAGGCAACATCACAAAGGACCCCCATCACACCAATCACTGCTACCTTTGGGAAGAAAGAACAGAAGCCTAAAGTCCAGCCCATCCAGGTTCAAGAACAGTATTTTTTTCCCCAACGAGCTCTCAGGCTTCAGAATCTCCCCTCACTACCCTAATCATACTCTGGCACCACAAAAGGACATGTCTGTCCTCTTACAATGGTTAGCAGAGCAGGCAACACAATTAGCATGGGGTGGTTAGCTTAGCAATTAGCGCAACTCTATTACGGCGACCCTGGTTCAAATCCAGCACTCTCTGTAAGGAGTTTATACATTCTCTCCGTGTCTGCATGGGTTTCATCCCATCCTTCAAAACGTATGAGAGTTGTAGGTTAATTGGGGTATTTACGCAGCACAGGCTCATGGACCAGAAGGGCCTGTTACCATGCTATATGTCTAAAATTTTTTTAAAAGCACTTGCACTACAGTAACTGTGAATATTTATTATCTAGCTATATTTTACATTTATGGTCACTTTCTGTGTAGTAATTTAGTGAATGCTACTAGAGTTTTTCTTTTACAAAGTATCTGTTTGGCTGCAGCAGGTAAAAATGTTGGCGCATATGTATATTGTACTTCTATGTATGTCAATAAGCTCTTGATCATTATCTTTAAACTGCGACCATGGGTCTCATTCTGATCGTCAACTGGAGGAAGCAGCCTCTAAAAATGCATTTTTCAATAATATTCTTATCCTGTGAAACTCCAGTTGATAACATGTAATCGCTCAACAAAGGAAAGAGAGAAGACTTTTTTTCTTTTAGAAAGCAATTGAGGGTAAGCCATTTGAATATCTGATGGAATATTGACCTTTTGGCAAGTCAAAGGTTGGGGGGGGGGGGTGGCAGAGTTGTAGCCAAGAGCAGATCAGCCATGATCTTATTAAATGGAAAATCAGACTCAAGGGGCCACAGGGATTACTCCTGCTCCTGTTTATGGAGATCTCACTAAGCTCTGTAATAATTTCACTGAGACTCTCTTACAATACCTTAACCCCTTGCTGGTGACGTTTGTTCGCCTAATTATTTGCTCCAACTGCATATTACCTTCCAGTATTTCATGACCAAGGACACCTAACGTCCTCAATACACAAAATTCACCAACTTTTCAACGTTAAAAAAAATCAAGTATTTCTATTCTTCTTACAAAGATGAAAAACCTTTTGTCGAAAGTACATCCAATTGCCCCTATTTTACCCACCCATTTCGCCTGGCCGTGACACTCAGCAAAATGTCTTCTCCGTTTACTTTCCAAATGATCACCAACAAATCTTACATGCAATTCCTTCATAAAAAGTAGAAGTTTAACTAATTCCCTGCTCATCTGAAAATGACCCATGAATAACGCTGTACTTTATGTCCTGGTTTTAATCATTCCACATGCCTCTTTTGTCCAATATTTATGTTATATCTTTTTATGACTTGGGCAAATCTTACAATTTCTCGATGACTAATGTCAGGCTAAATGCCATATTTTCCCTATTTTTCATCTCTTTCCTTTTATGGTTAGTTACATTTGCTCATTTCAAATCCACTGGGAATCTCCGTCACTTGTGAAATTTTGTAAATTTGCTACAAATGCATCCATTATGCCATTATGGGATATAGTGCCTTAGTATGGTTGATCTGATAGTCTTCAGTCTGTTTAATTCCTCCAGTGTTTTTTTTAGATAATAATAATATTTCAAATTACTTCCTTTTAGTAGACAATAATGCTTGACTAATCCTTATAGTCTTATTGCATCCTTTACTGCGAGACAGATGAAAAAAAAATGCTGTACGTATCAGGTAGCTGAAAAGAACTGCATTTACTGGACATCTAAAAATGATGGAAATATCCATTGGTAAACCATCTGTGGAGAAAGAAAGAGTTCAGTACACAAATGTGCTGGAGAAACTCAGCAGATCACGCAGTATTCATAGGGAAGTAAAGGGTAACCAAAGTTTCAGGCCTGGGCCCTTCGTCCGACATAAGGCTCAAGCCCAAAAAATTAGTTACTCCTTTTCTTCCTATGGATACTGGGTGATCTACTGAGTTTTTACAGCACCTTTGTGTATTGCATCAACATCCGCAGACTTTTTTGTTGAAAAAGAAAAAGAGTTAATATTTCTGGTCAATACCGTCTCATCAGAGCAAAGTTAGAAATGAAGCATGAGGATGGAGGGAGGGCTGGGGAGAATGAAAAGAACATGGGAGACTGGGTGCAGACCAGAAGAGGCTGGATGACACAAATAGGTGAGAGAGGGGTTGAAGGCTTGCAGATCATTTGCCAGGAGAAGATGTAAATTAAATGACACACATGAAATGAGGATGAGAGAGAAGGGACAAAAATAGAACAAAAAATGCTGAATGAATGAATGAATGAATGAGAGTTTTTGAAATACACATAGTTACAATGCACAGATGCATGGCAATTCTTAATTTCAACTAGACAGGTACGTAGTGTACAACTACAAAAATAATATAGATTAAATTAAATTCCCACCATATGCCATGAGACAGAAAAAGAGATCATAAATATAAAAAGATAGGTAAATAAATATTCACAGTTAAAGTCTGTGCAAAAAAAAGCAAGGTTTCAGCTGGAACTGTGAAATGCATTGGGTGAACTAAAACATTGCAGATGTTGGAAGTCAATCCCTATTTTAATACCACGCATAACTTTTTAACAAGCCATGGTGGGTTTTTTTTTTAATTTGACATTGTGATCTATGAAAATTTTCTTAAAAGGTTTATCATTTTTATTTACCATTATACATTCTAATTTAATTTCCCTATGCATTTTAGCCAACCAGCTTGCAAAGCGATACAGTTATGAAATTACTGATTAATCCTGAATCATTGGACCAGACTGTAAAATAACTTGGACATTGGATAACAAAATGCCTTGTTGCTGGTTAGCTTCATGTTCCCAGGAAATTATCCTTAATATACTCTACAAAATCTTCCTCCAAATTACGAAGATGTTGTCTGGGAAGGTTTCAGTTAGGATCAGACAGGCTTGCTCTGTTTTGCCTGGTGTAAGAGACTAAGAGGAGACATGATTGAGGTACGTAAAATGATGAAGTGTACACATAGTATGAACTGCACAAAGCTTTTCAGTATATCAGAGGTGGGTAAAACTCAAAGTACATAGAATTGGGAAAAGGGATAAGAAATTTCACAAGGATCCGAAGGGGACATTTTAATCCAGAGAGCAGTGAGTACCTGGAATACATTGCCTGAGAGACCAACAGAACCATTAAAGAGGTGTTTTGTTGAGCACTTGAATTGCCTTAGGATAGAGGACATGCTGAAAGATGGGATTAATACAGTTGGATTACCACTCCTACTGTTTTAATCCTGATCCTCTGAGCCAATATATCCTCCCCAACATTTGTCTCTATTCCTGCCTTATCAAGGCCCTGCTAAACACCCTGACTGGTCACCCTGCAGGATGAAAAAACAAGACCTATCAAAGGGCAGACGAACCCTCTCGTAGGATCAGCGGCCATCTAGCAAACACGTGCCATGAAGCGAGGAAAGGGCATCCCTCACACTGAAGTTTGGTCTGGCCATTCACTGTAACAGAACTTCCCCCAGCCAGCTTGGACCTCACCATGCTGCTAGATCCAGGAGGGGATGTCGAGAGGTTGGGTCTAGACCTGTGCAACCCCTACTCATCTAAATCCATTCACACACATGCTGTTCCTTTCTAAGGAGTGGGGTATCCTCAGATCAAATCCCACAAACAGACTGAAAGGAACTATCATCGTCCTATGGGATGGAGAGCCAGAAGAAGAAGATCAAGGCCCACATCCCATATTTCCATACCCCTTTCCCTTGCTTCAGAAATATAAAATACTTGGGATTATTTCATATCTAATCTCAGTCACTATGCAGCTAAAAATATCAGATCAAACCAATTTACCTACTTGTGCTGTTAAATTATTTGTTTTTGAACAACTGCTTCATGAGCTTAGATATTGCCTTTCTTCCACTCATTTAATTTTACTCATTGCCATCCAATTATCGTTGCTCAGAAAATCATCCCAGCTCAACAACACTCACTGTGCTACGCCAATGACGTACTTTGACGTTGAATTTTGGAGACAAAAGTACAAACAGCTAATGTTATCCTGTGATGAGCACTCAGTAAGAGATAAATTTCAAGGTGGCCGACTTTACCTTGCTTTTATTACCCGTTGCTCTAGAACCTTGCTATTTTTCTTTGAAGTCTTTCTCCTCAGCTGAGCCTTCTCACAAACATTTATCAATCTCTATCCACATCTATAATTACTCATTTTACCAGAGTATTAGTCACGGCACAGACAGAGTCCATTCCTTCGAAAAGTTCCTTCGTTCCCTAGTAGTGGTGTTGATGCAATAACAAGCATGGAATCACAATTGTCAGCTCCTTGTGGGGAACATTTTCACAATACCTTTGCCATAGATAGTGGCACAGCCCAAGGATGGGATGTATGATCTCTTCCTATTGCTGGCGATCGTCAACCATCCTTACTTCTCACCTTTTCATATTTATAAATATAAGAAAATACAAATGAGATGTGATTCGGGTCACCGTGACTGGCAAATAGAGATGTGAAATGAAGGTTATATCCCACAATTGATTAAAACGGATTGAAGCAGCTATACATTTATAATAAACACTGAAAGAAGCATCATGGCTGACAGCATACGCACAATCAGGACGTGCGTCATCAAGTACGTGGGCTTCCAGGGAGCCAAGCTAAGTGCTAAGTTCACTGTCCATGCAAATCAAAGGGAAAATGCACATTTTTGAGCCTTTTTCCATCTTCATCTCTAATTGACTGCCTCAGTCAATTTACCCTGGCATTAATCTACCATAAGTGATGATCTTAGGAAGGCTGCCACCAGATTTCACAGTTTTTACCTCCATTACCTTGCCTGATATTGTGTCCTGGGGATCGCCTGTGATTTATGAAAACACAAGGCATTCTGCGACTTCCTGGTGAACTCTAGATCCAGAGTCTTTCCTGCCTTTTCTCATTCCTCCGCTCAGTCAATAAAGGGTGGCCTGTGCGCTGCCTGTTTTGAATCAAGTGTCTGCTTTTAAACTGGCCGCCCACCAACCACTGAGGACGCCGAACACATGGAAAGCAGGAGGGGAGCAGATCACATAGGACCAATGTCACAAGGGAATAGAACACAAAAAAAAAACTTCTCAGGAAGTGGAATCTCATGGCATAGCCAGATACACTCCACAGCATTAAAAGTGCTACATAAATGGAATTTGGTGTTATTGTAATTAGGGTAGTGATCGCCAGATCTTGTGGCCTTAAGGATCTCAGAGCCAGATAATCAAACAATTTCTTAGGGGTGATTACCACAAGAGTCAGTTGTGCAATGCATTCAGTTTTGATTTGAAAATTAAACTATTTATTTGAAACAGTATTTTGAAGCTGGAGGCAATTTGACTTCCTGCACCTCTGCTTCACCATTGGTGCTTGAGATCAATCAGAGATGATGAAGCCTTCCCTGTAAATGCTAACAATGTGCTGATGTAATTCAGATATCTGTCAAAGGTGAGAAGGAATTGAGATGGGGAGGGGAATAAGTTTTTGGCTACGCTGCAATACTTCCATGGAAGAGATCATTAATAACCAGGAAACTATAACAAAGAATTCACATCGCAAACAACCACTGAGGAAAGCCTGGCGGGGAATTGTAAATCCCACACACAGGCATGACTAATGTAGCTCCACAAGTACTTTAAAAGGAACGTGCAAGTTAGATTCCTGCTACTGCAACAAAGTAGCCAATCTGACTGAAAATTCACTGAGTCATATACAGCGCAAAAAATACATTTCCTGTTGAAGACCAGCCTGATCGCCTGAGTTCCAAAGTAGGAAATGAATCCGTCTTAGTTTATTCGACGAGCACTAAATTAAGCAAAGGAAATTCAGGGGATTGATCACCTTTCTAAAGGTTGGATCCACGATAGGCAGGTGCAGCCTGGAGGTCATGTGGGAGAAGAGTGCAAAGTTGGGCTGGAAATGCCGCTGCTTTTAAGGGGTGGCTATTTCTTTTCACATGTTATTCTTGAAGCCTCTGGGTTTCAATTTTCAGGAAGAAGACCATTGACTAAAGGAATGTGAAATAAAGAAATATCTTATTTGTTCACACTAAAGTAAACCCTTTGGTCATAGATCTTTTTGATTGTTCAGTTAGACATTTCTACTTCAAAGATATTTGGCAACTTTTCTGAGCTCTACTCATTAAGCTATAAAGACAAAAATATAAATAATATAATTAAAATATTTCTAGCCCTTTAGGAAATCATTCCGAATCTTCCATATCAGCTCATGATTCTGAGATTCATTCTGCCTTCTGAAAATCAACTAAAAGGTCCAAAATTTCAGAATTTCTATTTATTTCAAGGTCATTCTGTGCAGCATAGGTTCCTCCACATTCTTGTTGGGTCCTCCTACAATCCTAACTTCTACAGGTTGCTTAAATGCTTTACCATTTCTTTTTCTGTTCATTGCCAATCTTCGATCATTTACATTCAATATCTTTCTAATATTGTCATTTTATTGCAGATTCATTTTCTTTCTTGTATTGGCTTTCGAATCCAACTTCTGTTAACATACCATGCATTAATATCCTCATGTCATTGTATAATTACGGAACCAGATAGAACCTCATTAGATAATCCATAAGTGACCATTGGCCTATTTCAGTCCACCATTCAACATGCCTTGGACCTTTGTGCGCAATTGGTCAACATGAAAGTCAAGAGTCAGATGCAGACTTTACTAATCCCCTGGTGGGTTGGAATATTGATGCATGCAGAAGGGCTGAATGTGAAATACATCCAGTCCATCTTCTTCAGTGCATGGTCAGCTTGGGTGTGTAGAGAATGCACATTCATCATGGGCCTCTGACCCCCTGGGAGAAGATGACAGTGTGCATTTTATTTTAAACTGTTTGCAATCATTTTGGGGCCATTTTAAATTAATATGTAATTTTTTTTTAAAGTCATTAGTCATGTCTGTGTGTGGATTTACAATTCCCCACCAGGCTTTCCTCAATCATCATTTTGGAAATTGGAAAATAAAAAGGAAAGGCTGGAAAACTCGGGAAGTCACACAGCATCTGTGAAAAGAGGAATTCTCAACATTTCAGGTCTCTAACCATTCACCAGAACTGGGAAAAAGAGTTAGTTTTGTGTAAGAAAGAAGGTCGGGGTGGAATGTAGAGACAATGAGTCAAAATAGCATTATCAGAACATTACGCTTCTTGACCTATGTAATGAGATGTTATTGATAAGGAGATGGCTCCTGCCCCACAGACAGACACACCATGAGTTTGTCTCATTAAATATAGACATACAGCATGATAACAGACATTTCCACCCTTTAGCCTGTGCCACCCAAAGATAATAATTATCCTAAACACCCCATACACTTTTGGAGGGTGGGATGAAACCATAGTGTAACTTAATTCTGCTACTAAGTTCCGAATACCAATCACAAGACTAGGGAAAAAAGAATTCACCCATTGGGAGAAAATATGATGAGGCTTTGAAATGATAAAGATATATTGGATAGTAAACATCTTCAGTAAAAGCAACAGCCATTTCTGATTTTGTATTCTTAATATCAGTGGTCAGACTGCAAAACATTACAAGCTTACTGCATGAAGACCAGGTAAGCTGTGGTCACTTAAATATTTTCCATTTATTCTCTTAGCTGTAGATGATGTTTATGCAAATAAAGGGGATAAACATCATTACAGTTATAAGTTTCATGACCATATTTTAGATGGCAGCAAAGCCAGAGAGAAGAAAGATTGCCTGCTTGATGATGCAACTTTATAAGTGCTACACAGAGCTACAAAGCAAATAAGGTTCCCCCTTTAAAATAAAGTGTCAGCCTCCAGCCAGGAGCACCACATACAGAGCTTGAATGGTACCAAAGGGGCAGTAAAGGCTGTGCATCCAAAGGTGACAGGTGCCAGTTTAAATAGATCTTCTGCACCCATAATGATTGTCAAGTTGACTTAATTTTTCTCCATGGCCTTAAATCTAATGCTGATAAAAATTCATTCTTCACTTAGTCCTACTTCACTGAGTCAGTAAATAAAGCACCCTTTCAGCTGTTTGGCACATGTATCTTCAAGTTCCTGCAGGGCATACTTTGTTCCTGCCACAAAAATACAATTCCAATATCTCGCATAAATCTCACAAAGGACAGCTTCCAAGCACACTGCCAGACTGAAATCTTTGTGTGTTGATGGTCTTGTGGTCAAACATATGTGAATTTTCCACCTGCAGAGCGCAAAGGAACAAAGATAGGTAGCAAGTGTGAATAACTGTGGAGGAGTGTACATCATGCTCTCATCATTTTGCTGACTATTGTACCCTCACATAACACTGGACAACAGATTTTTTCCAAGAAGTTTTCTTCAAGAAAAGAAATCGGGGATATGATGACAACCTCAAGCTGGACTCGAAGAAACCAATTTAAATTAAGTAGGTCAACTAGGCAGGGATGTTCGCTTTACCAATAGAACCATTGGCAGAACTGATAAGAACAGAAAATAAAATAAAAGGGATAAAAATAAAGGAGAAGGAGAATAAATCAGTTTATTTGCAAGTGACATCATAGTATACTTAACAGAACCAGAAATATCAATAAAAGAACTACATAAGAAATTGAAGGAGTATGGAAAAATATCGGGGTACAAGATCAACACAAATAAAAGTGAAGTGATGCCAATGAATAATGTGGATTACACAGTTTAGAAAAGAATTACCATTTAAATGGCAAACACAAGCAATCTGATACCTAGGTATTAGATTAGATAATAATTTAGGCCACCTACATAAATTAAATTATCAACCATTAATGAAAAAATTATAGGATGACTTAGAACATTGGAAAGAATTGCCAATAACACTGATAGGAAGGGTAAATTGCATTAAAATGAATGTCTTCCCAAGGATACAATACCTATTTCAATCATTACCAATTCCCTTAACAGAGAAATTCTTCAATGAACTAAAGAGAATAATAAGGAAATTCTTATGGAAAGGGGGGAAACCGAGGATAGCACTAGATAAATTAACAGAATGGTACAAACAAGGTGGTTTGCAGCTATCAAACTTTAAAAATTATTATAGAGCAACACAATTAAGGTATCTATCAGATTTTTATCAAATAAGGGAAAAACCAGATTGGACCAAGATAGAGCTAGATAAAATAGGGGAGAAGGTACCAGAACATATACTTTATAAGTGAGATGAAAAACTGGTGCAATATAGAAGTTCACCAGTACTGCACCATTTACTCAACATATGGAAGAAGATTCATATAGAAAGGAAAAAAACAAATTACCAACTACCAAAATTATTATTGACGCAAAATTAACTAATCCCTTTCACAATAGATAAACTTTCCTTTAGAAAATGGGAGAGAAAAGGAATTAAAAGAATAGAAAATTGTTTTTTGGGAAATAATTTATTATCATTTGAACAAATGAAGTAACAATATGGAATAACTCAAGGTACAATGTTTGCATACCACCAACTGAAAACCTACTTAAAGGACAAATTGGGAAACAGGCTGAGGTTACCAGAAGGAAGCAGCTTTGAAAATGTGATTACAGAAACAACGATAATAAAAAGATTTATAACAAACATGTACATCAAGCTGCAAGAGAAGGAAAATGATGAAATAAGCTATAACCCCAAACAAAAGTGGGAAAAAGATTGAAACATAAAGATAAAAAATGAAATATGGGAAAAGTTATGCTCTGGAACTATGAAAAATATAATAAATACGAGGTTATGCATGATACAATATAATTGGTTACACAGGCTATATATCACGCCCCAAAAGTTAAATAAATGGGATCCAACATTATCAGATAGATGTTTTCGCTGTAAGAAGGAAACGGGAACAACAGTACATGCAATTTGGGCATGTGAGAAAGTGAAAAAGTTTTGGGAAGATCTAAATCAGGTATTAAATAAAATCACAAAAAGCAACATACCAAAAAATCCAGAGATCTTTCTTCTAAGTATATAAGAAGTAAAGAATTAGGCCTTAAACTGGATGAAGCGCAAAAAATGATTTATTGTGATAGCCTTAGCGGTAGCAAAAAATGTATAATGTCAACTTGGAAGTCAGAAGAGAGCCTGAGAGTACAGCAATGGTACATGGAAATGAATAAATGTATTCCATTGGAAAAAAAAAACATATAATTTAAAAAATAAAGTCACATTATTTGAACAAATTTGGGAACCGTACATGGAACACAACAGAGAGAGCCTACCATGGACCTCCACCCCCTAAAATGATAAAATGAGAAGAAGACAAAATGACCTGATCCAGAGTGTAAAAGTAGATGACACAATTTTCTTGTTTATTTTCATTGTGTGATGACATTGTTTAATGGTTTTATTGTATTGTATATGTTGAATGTTTAATGGGTTTGGAGGGGGGTGGGAAGGAGGGAGGGAAGGGAGGGAGGAAAAACAGGGGAGAAAATGCCACTGTGTACATTCAAGAGGGAGATGTTTGTGTGTATTTTGATTGATATGGTTCATAGTGTGAAAAATAAAAAATTATTTAAAAAAAGCTGGACTCAAAGCTAATTTCAGTTTTGCTGTATCATGTAGGAAGTTGGAGAAAGATTACATTAATTTTTATTGAATTTAGCATGTTTAGTTGCATAATGTACTTTTCAGCCAAGCTCTCAGGTTGACTGCACATATTGCACCACACATGTGAGAAGCCCAGCATTTGTCTTGGTCACCAATTTTACAACCGATGTAGAGCTCATAGGCTTTCTTAATAAGTGCAATCAAGATGCATCTTTGAGCCTTAAGCTTATACTCTCCACAAACATCACAGAATGCATTGCAGTGTTGCAACATTGATGAGCCACTTCTGCTGCGTTGAATCTTCCTGAAGACAATAAATGCTGTTATTGTTAAGTACAGTCACAATGCCATTACTTGAAGAACATAATGCATCAAGATGCTTTCAATTTATATCAGTGTAATGCACAGCATCTGTACATAAGAGCTGCTTTTATAGCCTATCCATATCTATCCTGACTAAACATGCCCAGGCCAAAGACAACATTTGCATAGCACCAGCGCTCAATCCATGTCCAGGCATGCTTGAACTGGCCAAAAGAGCTTCCTTTGTGAGCAATTTACTGGTAGACTTAAAATATGACAGGAAATCAGAAAAATAGGTTATATTTATTTTTAGACATTTTGCATGATAACAGGCCATTTTTGTCCACGAGTCCATGCCACCCAATTTACACCCAATTAACCTACACCCCAATACATTTTGAATGGTGGAAGAAAACCAGACCCCCTTCACCCCCCCACCCCCCCCACCCCCGTGGAAAACCCATGCAGACACAGGGAGAATGTACCAACTCCTTAAGGACAGCGCAGGATCACTGGCAATGTAAAGGCGTTGTGCTAACCGCTACTCCAACCATGCAGCCTGGTACAGTTTGTGTACTGGTTAGGGGTATGTGTTAGAAAATTCTAAAATGATTTTTTTGTGATCAGCAGCTGAAAATCCATAAAACACACCCAAAAGTGTTCAAGAAACAAAATCTTTGTTGTCCAGCTATGGGTGCAGGAGTCGGGATGGAAATAGGGAAGAAGAAATCTTAACCTTTCCTATAACTAGGGATTATTAGGGCTCTGTGGTTCTTTTCCATTTATTCTCTCATATAAAAGCATTAAATGTGTCACATGTGAAGGACTCTTATTTTTTTGTCATTGTGAGTGAAAGAGAACTTTTACCTATTCACGAAATTCTGTAACTAATCCATTTGGTTTTCTTCCATTAACTATATGGGATAGGATTAGTTCTACCATCCCTCTGTTAAGAAGAGAACTTAAGAAATGCTGCAGTATTTGCAGCATTGGAGTTTATATCACTGATATATTACGGATATATTACTGCCTGCTTTACTCACAATGTAAGAGACCAGGAAGAGATGGCTCCTTGGGACAAATACGAACATTTCAGTTGAGGTGATAGGAAATTGATGAAGCTAACAGGACTGCATAAACATTGGTTACCCTTTCGTTCCCATGGATGCTGCGTGATCTGCTGAATTTCTCCAGCTCATCTAGGTCTTGCACTCTCCCCCAGCATCTGCAGACTTTCTTGTATAACACCAAAATGCAGCCTGAGATTCAGTGATATCACAAGAACTCCCTCGTTAAATAAAAGCACCATTCCTGGTGCACATTCGGCACCGAGAGAGAATATATCCACACATTTAATTCCCACGCTCCTCCAGAGTGTCTCAGAGATTCACAAAGGTTGCTAATTTCCAAAAAGGGTTATCTCAAAACATCTCGGTCAACTCACATCATCAGCCAATAAGGCCTTCTCTATTCAATTCATATTGTAAGCACAATTTAATCAACAAAGTAATGAAAGTTTATTGCATTTACATTCTTTTAAAATCGTATTTTCTATCCAGAACGAAAAAGGCAAGGAGCAGACATCATTGGGAGAGGCGCACACTGATAGAAAGAGTAATTTACGTATGGATAATAAGGAAAATGCGGGGAACAGGCCAGCAAACGGAAGGACTAAAGGAAATGGTAAAGTTGAGGACAAGACTAAGAAATCAAATATTAAAAAAAATGAGTGTAACTCAATAACAATATTATTAATGAAACGTGCTCTCCAAACACGTTACAATGCTGTCATGTTTGGAACTGCTCTTACGAGTGGACATATTATTGTGTTCACTGCTTAAAAGCCTCTTTTTTTGGTTTTTGCCGTCACTGTCAATGCTTTCCAAAATTCTTTCCCATGATCCTATGATCTTTCTTAGTTTAACTATCTGTTCTAATACTTGGCATTTTATTTTTTAAATCCGGTTTCTTTTTAAATTATTTGAGGACTCACACTCACACAAACTAAAGCTGTTTGCTTGATTGTTTCCTTAGTCATGGTCACCTAATTTAGCTTAGTCCAGCAATCAAACCTGAATCCCCTTTGTCTGCATTCTTTAACCATATAACCATTTACAGCACAGAAACAGGCCAGTTTGGCCCTACTAGTCCATGCCGAACATCTTCTCCCACCTAGTCCCACTGTCCCGCATTGGGCCCATAACCCTCCAAACCTCTCCCGTCCATTTACCTATCCAACCTTTCCTTGAATATTAACATCAATTCGCTTCTACCACCACTGCCAGAAGTTCATTCCATACCCCCACCCCCCTCTGCATGAAGAAATTTCCCCTTATATTTCCCTTAAACTTTTCCCCTTTTACTTTCAACCCACGCCCTCTTGTTTGAATCTCCCCTACTCTTTGTGAAAAAACCCTATCCACATTGACTCTATCCGTCCCCCTTATAATTTTGAATACCTCTATCAAATCACCCCTCAACCTTCTACACTCCAGGGAATAAAGTCCCAGCCTGCTCAACTTTTCCCTGTAACTCAAACCTGAAATCCTGGCAACATTCTTGTAAACCTCTTCTCCACTTTCTCTATACTGTTTATATTCTTCCAGGAATTTGGCGACCAAAACTGCACACATTATTCCAAATTTGGCCTCACCAATGCCTTATACAATTTCAACATAACATTCCAACCCCTGTATTCTATACTCTGATTTATGAAAGCCAACATACAAATGCTTTCTTCAACAAACTATCCACATGTGCTTCAACCTACAGAGAATTAAGTACCATGACTCCTAAGTCCCTTAGTTCCACAATTGTCTACTATTTAACGTGTATGTCCTATTTTGATTCTATAACACAAGGGGAGTATTTGAGTTCAGGTGGCATCTGCTGGATAGCACCGTACTGTAGATCACCTGGTAGGTCCTGTTCATAATAAACAGGATAAATTGAACCTTCAATTACTGAAAAAAACAGTTCCTTCCTAGTAGGCACAACATCACTCATAAGAATACACATCCTTCAGGACAGTGTAGTTTGATCCTACCAATGGATTCAGGAACAAACACCTCCATCAAAACGTACTGTAGCTAGTAGTGGGTATATTCTCCAGAAGCCCACAATAATTATTTAATCAGGACATCTGCCGTTGAAAACTTTGTTGAGGAGAAAACAGTACAATCTCTCCCAAGAATCCAAGATCATGAAGTGCTTTGAGCAACTGGTAAAGGAATACATCAAATCGCACCTTCCAGCAACATTGGACCTGTTCCAATTTGCTTACCATCCAAACTACAGATGATGCTATAACCTTGATCCTCCACACTGTTCTGACCCACGTGGAGAATGATGCTTCATAAGCCAGGCTGACTTCAGCTTGGCTTTCAAGATGATCATACCTCAGAGTCTGGTGGATAAACTGTCCTCATTGGGGCTCAGCACCCTTCTTTGCAACCGGATGCTGGACTTCTTGAATCAAAATAACTATAGTCAGTCCACGTCATCATCAAAACCTCAAATCCCATCATGCTGAACATTTCAGGGCCGTGTGCTCAGCCCTCGACGGTTAATGCTCCTGACTCGTGACTGCACTGCCAGATTTGGTTCAAACAAAATCATCGTTTGCAGGTGCTACAACAGTAGTTGGCCTCATTGGCCACAATGATGAGTCAGCCTTCAGAGAGAATGCTGGTAGCTGGTAAAAATGTGTGAGCACATCAATGTGAAGTTCAACATGGACAAGACAAAGGAGATGATTGTGAACTTCAGGACAACCAAATTGACCATTCTCCATTACATATCAATGCTTCCATCATGGAGTGTAGAGAGGGCAAAGTTCCTTAGTGAGCACATAAAAGATGACCTATCCTGGACCCACAACACCTCATTAGTTAGGAAGGCTTAGTGGCACCTAAACATCATAAGAAGGGTAAGACTACTGGCCCCCATCTTGACAACTTTTACAGGAGTAAAACTGAGAGTGTTCTATCTGGCTGCAAAGTGTCAGACTGGAAGTCAGCACAGAGGATCATCAAAACAACAGAGAATATCACTGGGGTCTCACTTTCCTCTATTGATGACACTTACCAGGAATGTAGCTTAAGTAGGGCTCAAAGAATTATAGAAGACCCTTTCCATCCAGTGCACAATATCATTGGGCCACAATTATCAAAAAGGAGGTACATGAGTAGCAATATCAGGACTGCCAGGCTGGGTAATAGTTTCTTCCCACAGGCTGGGAGATTGATGAACAGTGTTCTCTAAATAAGTAAATCATCCCAATACACACACACACACACACACACACACACACACACACACGCGTGCAATATGTATATATAGATATAGATTTTAAATTACATCTTATGTACTGTGCGTGTGTATGCACATGAATCATGATCCAGAGAAATGCTGTTACATCGAGGTGTACATGATAATAATAAACTTGAACTTGTATCACACCTTTCAGAACTGAGCTGACATTTTCACACATTTATATTATCTTTGGTCAAATCCTGAAAATTCTCATCCTCTCCCATAACGATGGAAGGCTGCCCATTATCACCTTCACATGATAAGAGGAGATGGACGCTGCAAATATTGGCTGGATATGAATAAATGAATGACGAGCTGTGTCAAATACCTTGTGTTTTAAATGCAAGGCATGTAGACACCAAACAAAATGAGGTGGCAGTCAGTTAGAGCACCCAGAAGGACAACTTCAGAGAAGGGGGAGTCAGACTGAATCTGAAGAGGGAAAGGATAAAATAGAGGAGGGCAGTGAAGCTTGGTGGGGGGGAGGGGAGGTGCAAGGTGGGAAATGACACTGGAGACGACAAGAACTGGTAATCTGGCCCAATCGGAGTATGCACACGGGGAAGGAAGTGACATGTAAATAAAGTCAATGTTGAGATTAAGTTTATTAAGATCAAATCTGCAAGAACAATTCTACACTTTAAATATCTTACATTTGATGAGACAATTGGATGCTGAACAGAAACAGAAAAATATCCACAAAATTGAAAAATTTGTGTTTCAGTTCCTCAGTATTGACAAATACACAATGTGTAAAATTGGGGTTTAATAGAAGAGCAAAATGTATAGGTTGATATTCTGTGATCATGATTCTGTTCCACAAGATCCCAATATGGTCAATTAAAATAACTATTGAAGCAACTGTGATGAGTGGCTGAACCGAAAGGTATATGAGGATTTGGGCTGTTAGGTCACCCTAATGTGAATGAATCTGAGCAAACAATTTTACATCAGTCTGCCCTGATTTTCCTTCAAATGAAAAATGAAAGTTGGGCTACTCTCATTGAGGTTCAGGCTTCATTTTTACTTAGAATTCCTCTTTGTGCTACACTTCCAGGTCATTCCACCTCTTTTATTTTACATTTAGACATAACAGGCCCTTTTGGCCCACAAGCCCATGCGACCTAATTAGACCCAAATTACCTACAATGCCAGTATGTTTTGAAAGGTGGGAGGAAACTTGATTGTCACGACGCAAAAGTTACAATAGGAAACAATTTTAGTGGTTCTCTCACAATAATGTGTGAGGGAATCTTCTTTATCTTTGATGTTTCCCATATAATACTGCTGCTTCACTGTTCCATTATGACTTTGCATTATGATTTAAGAACATCAGCATCAACTCTACCCCTCTAAAGTGCTACTTGTAACATTTGAAACACACACTAACCAATATAATGGAATATAAGAGGGCATAACCGAATTACAGAATTGCATCAATGCACTTGATCCATTTTAGTAAGATCTTATTTTTCAGTAAACTGTTGAATTCATTTTTACAGTCTCATCTATCTGATGCAAGACCAAAATGATTCTCATTGGTATGTGCTGGTTGCCTAATGAAAGAGACGTCATTGGAATGGAGAAGGAAAGTGCCTCCTACTGTCATGGACCATGGCCACGGGGTGGCCAAGGCAGTTACCGTGAAAGGCGCAGGGCGGTGTGAGCCAGCAGAGGCTTGTATCTTCTGGTCTGCTTGCTACTGTCAGCCGGCACTACATTACTGGTCAGGACCAAGGGTCGAGGTGATGCAACAGAGAGCAAGCAAATGGATACAAGGAAGTGACTACATTGTAGCAGGTGGAATGATTCTCAATCGCTCATCATTTCTCTTTCTTTCCTTTCCTCTCTCCATCTCCATTTATTCCCAAATGGTGGCAGAGCGAGGGCACTCTTTGCTAGACTTTCAGTGCTACACTAAAGAAAACATCTATCTCAGTAAATTTGCCAATAATAAATAAAACTAAATCTCATCTAGTTCTTCAGATATTAATTCCCAGCATTTGAGGACTCTGGTACAATAAACAAAATCCAGTATCCGGCACCTATGGGGATTGGTAGATGCTGGATTAGTGAATTTTCTGGTTGCTTGAGACTGGTGAACTAACCGCGAGGGGGCACCAATTTTAAACTTTCATAATTTTTACCTACTCTATTTATTTTGCGCAATTTTTGCTGGTTGCTTGAATACATAGATTTTACTGTATATTGAAAAAAATAACTCCAGTGCATCATGCCAGCCGATATCCAAATCAGGCTCACCGAATAATCCTCTGCCGAGTTGCCAATGCTCAAAACAAATTTTACTTTTAAGAATTCTGAAGTGGAGGGAATATTTTCAACAATGAAAAGATAATCACCATTATTATATAGATATAAATAAATCAAAATTACTTGGTATCACTTCATCGTGTACCTGAATATCTATTTTAGCATCATAACTTAAAATAAGATTTAATCTGTGTCCAATTTCATCTCTATAATATGGTGTTTTGGGCATTTTAGTTCTGTGTGGGATTGAGAAGTGACGAAGAAAGAGAAGCAGAAAATCAGATGGTTTTATATGGGGCTAGAGAGAGCGGGAAATGGAGAAAAGACCAGGAAGAGTTTATTTGGAAATATTGGCGGAGAGCGGGAAGTTTGAGCCAGTGGAGTTGTTCTAGTGAACCGGTGCGGACTCGAAAGGCCAACATGGCCTGTTTCCGCTCCGTAAATCGTTATATTGTTATTAAAGTGGAATGAAATAAAGCATGCTCTATCACCTTAGAAGCCTGAGAAGAGGGTCTTCCTAATGCTGAGCTCTGAATTGTTAATGGTGTTATGTTGTTAAAATGTTTTCACCTTGGCAGTAGAACCACCCAGGAAGTTGAAGTGACTGAAATCTCATTTCTGCTACTGTTAAACATATGGCTTTAACACCAGAAGCCAGAAAAGATGAATAGGATAGTTGAATCAGGTCAGTTGAGCATGTGGAGTTGCAACTTGGATTGCAGGCAAGAGAGAATGATTATATTTTGGTCTCTAGAAATCATATATCAAGTCTAACCTGATTTCCCAAACATTCAGGTGTAGATTTGTCATTTTCAAGCAAATAATGGATTGTCCAAAAATTGTAAGGAAAAACTTCTGTATCCAAAATTCATAATTAAAAAAAAATGCTTTAATTGTTTTTCCCACATTAAGAATAAAAACCTTTGTGTTAACCTTTGAAACCAGAAGTAGACAGTCAAGTAGTAATATCAACACCAGAAGTACATTTATTGGTAAAGTATAACACATTGTATAACACATTTATGGAGATGGTTCTCTTTATTAATGTGGATGTGGGAACTTGAGATGGACATTAAAAGAAGGTATATTCAAAAATGAGATTTATTTAAACACATGAGCAATTCATCTTTCATGACATTGTACACAAAACACTAAAGAATATGTGTTTTTGTTTGTGTTAATATTGGCTCAAATGGTAGTATATTCATTTCTATGTCATAGTGTTGTGAGTTCTGGTTCCTCTCCAGCCATGCAAGAACAAAACCCAAGCAAGTCTCGCATAAAAGTACTGCTGACTGTTGGGGTAGTGCCCTCTTTTGGTGAAGCAATAAATTCCTTTGTACAATCCCGCGGTACCAGCGGAAACAGAGCAGCAAAGTTTTGCTGGTGTCCTATCTAATATTTATACCTCAATCAAATTCACAGAAGCATTTATCAGTCATTATCTAATTGCTGATTGCATGGCATTACAGTGCACTGTGTACATTTTCAATATTACAAAAGTATATTATTGACTCTATAACCCTTTGGGATAGCCTGTTAAAAGGATTATATCAATACATTCTGAGAAAAGGCCACTAACTCAAAACATAGACTACTTTTTCTTTCCATAGATGTTGCTTGACTGGTTGAGGTCTTCCAGTATTTGTTTTTTTAATATATGTAAATTAGTTATTTTATGACCTTCATCTATTTATATTCATGGTTCCTTTCGTCCGACATTTGCCGACTTCTTCAGATTCAACTTCCTTTGTTTCTCTTTATCTTGTCTTTGGCTTCTCTCAAGGATCTATTCTTGGTTTCTTGTAGACATCCTTGCCTCTGAATCAAAATATCATGGTTCATGCACAACCCAGAGATCTAACTACACAATCCACTCATCGACGCATTGCTGAATAGAAATGTTAGACAGGTTCAATAGTACTCAACCTTTTTGTTTCCATTCACATACCACTTTAAGTCATCCCTATGCCACAGATGGTCTGTTATTAGTAAGGGATTGCTTAAGGTGGTACATGGGTGAAAAGGAAAAAAAAATTGAAAGCCACTGTTTTAATCGTACCTAATTGCATGGTTTGGGCCAATGACAATTTTTCTCAAGCAAAATATTTCAGGGTGTAGATTCTCAACCTTCCCTTCCCACTCACCTACCACTTTAAGCAATCCATTACTAATCACAGAGCACTGATGGCATAGGGATTACTTAAAGTGGTAGGTGAGTGGAAAGAAAAAAGTTGAGAACCATTGGTCAAGTTTTGCTTGTACACTTGGAAATGTAATCTAAAATAGCCAGTTTCATGAGTAGCAATTGGGGATGTATACTCTTTATCAAGGTAAATAAATGTGTACTCTTTCAGGTCCAATAAATTCTTTCTCTACTATTACCATAATATCTGGAGACAACTCTGATTCATTGAGGAAAGCAGAGCTAGAACCACACCAGGCATACTGTACCTAAAACTGAGATGCCATCCTAAATCTATAAAGCTGCTCACATGCTAAATTATGGGATCATTATTATTGATGAAACTAACAAATAGTACAATAGAAGTCCAAAAATCTTGATGCCAGAAGTCTGGATCATCCAAGGAATGGACTTCTCCAAAACTGTAAAACTTTTAAAATTTAGTGGGCTTTTGTGTGGGTGCATGCACAATGGCAACAGGTGACCACGCATGTTGATTTTATTTTTCTTTAAAACTCCTTGTTTTGATAAATGAGGCATGCTGTATTTGCTAATGAATAAACTATCAAATTGTACCTGTTCATCTCTTCTTTATTCCTCCTAAAATATGAATTGTTTAAGTACTGCCCAAGAAACCGGAAAATCCAAAAACCTGGACTAACCCAATCCCCGAGCAGTTCGAAATTTTGGACCTACTGTATGGTCACTGTTTTGCTCTTCTGTCACCTCCAGGTAAGAACAAAATCTCAGGGATCCACAACAATTTAAATGATGTATTCCAGAACTAGCCGTACCTATAGACAAGATGCTGTAATGTAGCTACAATGCTGGTGCTCACCTGACAAATGTGAATTTTCCCAAATTTAACACGTTCACTAAAAGTAGGATCCAATCCATATCTAGTCTTATTGCCTCAGCAGTTTATTCACTATGGGAAATGCCACCATTTTCTTAATGATGACCTGTTCACCCACACTCAATTTGGGCACACCCCATTAAAGGTTTGACACAGACATGAACCTAAGTGGCCAATCCCAGAGATAAGAATGAGAGTAACTTCCCTTACTGTCAAAGCAATACTTTAACAAATCTTGACCAAATAAAGTTACAATTAAATCAATAAACATCAGAGTAACAGCTGCCCACTGGCTTGAGTCATACCCAGCACAAAGCCAAATGGCTACGATTGTTGGGCACTGATCATCCCAGCTCCAGGATGTTGCTGTTGAGGTTGCTCAGGCCAATGTTCTCAGCTGAATCATCTCCCTGGATAATGCCCAGAATTGATATCACTGGACACAGATTTTTTCAAAAGGTTTGCTTCCTGAGAAAAAAATGGAGATTATGATAGACAACTTCAAGATGAACACAAAGATAATTTCAGATTTGCTGTATCACATAGGAAGTTGGAGAATCATCATGTTAACTTTTATTGAATTTAGCATGTTTAATCGCATAATGATGCTGACACATTTGTTCAACTGACCTAAAAATGTTTTGCCGCTAATTTCCTTCATACTTAGCATCTGATGCCTCTCGTGTCAGTGTCCAACAATAGTTGGCCAGCATTGATGGATTACAATTGCCATGATACTGCTTTTCCATGGTCACAATATCCTGGTGAAACCTTTCACCATGTTTGTCACTAGCCCCTTTTACACAGCCTCTTCAAAGTGGGAATATTGCACCTTTATTCCACCATGCCATTCTGTGTAAAAGGTACAAGCATGGAATGGGGAGTCATTGTAGTCCCGCCTTTAAGCCATCAACAGAGGTAGTCACAGTGCCAAATCTCATTATGCCGGCATTGTTTGGTTCAGTGCAAAAAAACAAAGCCGGCTTAATGACAAGTCATCTTTATGGCAGTATTGCGAGACCTCAATGTAAAATGAGCTACTGACTTCACCAAGATCGGCAGGGAAGACGTCCAAGTGTGAATGCAGGAGAGGAATTTTCAAAGACATGTTGCACTTTCTGGCTTTGTATGCTTGAAGAAGACTTAAAATATGACAAGAAATCAAAATATAGGTTATATCGAAAGCGATACAGTATGTGATAGAAAAATTCTAAGCTGATTTTCGTGATCAGCAGTCCAAAAAACTTAAAATATATCCAAAAGTGTTCAGGAACCAATATCTTCATTATCCAGTGTAATCAGTCATTGTATCAAATAATTTCCAAGCATTGACCATCTCTAATCACTTTCGCTTGACCAGCAATGGGATCACTCTCATTCAATCTCCCACCTTCAACATCCCAAACTCACCATGGACTTAAATGGGCCAGCCACATAATGACTGAGGCTACAAGAGCAGGTCAGAGGCCGGATATTTGCAGTGAATTTCTCACCTTTTTTCTAAATTCCATGAAGTTTTGCTACATCTGCAAGATATGTTTCAGGAGTCTGGGTGAATTATCTCAGCTTCCACAAATGTGAGAACCTCTAATATCACTCAAGAAGACCTATGCCTGCAGGGACATAGCTGGCCATTTGGTTCAAACCTTTTACCTGACCACTGAATATTAAGTCCCTTGTTTGTATCATCTGCAAAGTTCACAGCAGCAACTTCTTGGAACTTCCTTGAAATCACCTCCCAAACCTATGAACTCTACCACGTTGAAGAGCGAGGGATGCATGAAAAGAATAACACTACCAACTCTATGCAACATGCAACATCCTGACTTGGACATACAATGCTATTTCTTCATTATAACTGGAGTAAAATCTGCCATTAAGAGGTGAGTATCATTTACTCAAGGACATTTTAGGAATGGACATTAAAGTAGTGGTCTTATGAGAAAACCTCACATCCAATTTATGAATTAAGACATGAATCCCAAGATCCCATAGTATCACACATGCTCGGCATGCGAAATAGACAGAAATTAATCATCTCACCCAACCAAACTAGATACAATCGATGATGGCCATCTTAGAAATCTCAGCAACTCAATCATTTGATTAGGAACCCATGCTAGGTGTACAGCATAGAAAGTGCATCAAGTGTTCATTCCAGGAGGGCCACCAACTTTCTGTTCCATCCTATTCTGCCCTGACCTCTAACACTGTTCTAATAAAGCTTAATGAAACAGTAGATCTTCCATGAAATAACCTGCTCTAGTGAACAATAAACTTAAGCATCAAGCATTCCATCTTTGTGTCTCATATTTCCTCCCCAATCCTCGTCTAGTTGATCTCATCATCTCCAGATTGTCACATTCCATTCCTTGCTCTCTTTGAATCTCCTTCCTTTCCCCACAGCTTAAAACTTTGTTATTCATATTTCCAACTTTTTTCAGTTCCGAAATGGCCTAAAATGTGAATTCTGTTTCACCTTCTATAGACGTTACTGGTCCCATACAATATTTCCGGCAATTTCTGCTTCTAAACAATCACTTCCTTTAGGTAGTTGGAAACATTGTATGCAGCCCCGTCAGCTGTAAACATTGCTATGTAAAAGCGAATAATGATTGTATTTTGTTGAATCTACAGCTCTATTATTAAATAAATTATACTGATACAGTAGCTATAACTGAGGTTTTATACATATGAATAAAGTACATTATTACATTAATAGAATACTATTTAAATATTTTTTTCAAAATTAAGACCATGCCTTAATCAGAGTCTCTTGGATAAAGTCACGCAGAATTGGATTTTTTAGCAACTTTCTAGAGAACAAACTGGGGAGACGTGCATTTCAGAAAAAAAACTTGAAATCTAAAAAGAGGAAACTCAAATTTCATCTGAGTTAAACAAGCCATCTGGAAAACAAGGTAAACAATAGTTGACTTGCTTGTCTGAGATATCGTTGTAATACCACTTGGGGATCTGTAGTCTCTCACCAAAAAAAAACTTTCAGTTAAAAAATATGAAGTTTAAAAAAAAACCACACATTCAGTGAAGGACAGTTTTAATATGCTAAGACCACAGACGGTCATAATGGATTTTACTTTTGGCAAAAGCATGTACTCCTCTCAATGCTTTTTGAAACTATATGCAGGAAGGAAACAATGAAACCTTCAATCAGCCACACCCTTTTTGTAGTAATTGCTAAAAAGCAGCAGCTCTTTTCCAGTGGCGCCCCTGCAATAATGTCTTTCTGCTGAATCGTTTTGTGGTTTTAATGCTTTGATTTAAAAAGCATTCCATTATTCTGATGTTTGCACATGATCTGCCAACCCCTGGTAACATGTTCAAGCTTTTGTGCACACACAGAATATGGGAAAATGCAAAAAAAATGTTAAAAATGATGACATCATTCCAAATGAGTAAGCTCTTAGAAATGCACCCTGAGGGGTTTTTATTTCCTTACTCTAGAGCAACATAACACCATCCGGCTGATGTGCTGTTCTCTTGCTTTTGGAATGAAGCCATCTTTGTGAGCGCCTGGTTCATGCAAGTTAATCAATTTGAGGTTTAGTTACACTGCTGAGGCTTGCATTCTGTAAATTGGTAGAAAGTATTTATAACTTATCAAACATTTTAACCGAATATCTATTACCCGTGAAAACTGACGTGTTTGCATCACCTTACTTACGGATGAAGATTATTTAACAAAATCTCAGAATCATGCTCTTCAGCAGATGATTTATTCTGTGGAACTCTAATGCAACCCGTGTACAGATGCTGGTAGCTGCACTTTTCAAATGGTTTACACAAGGGATCTTTAGCCCTCAGTGGTATCACAGCAACCAATGTATCCCAAAGAAAACATTTGATTTTTTTTAAACAGAGCAGTACACTCAACACTGTGACAGGATTTTTTTTCCCTGACCCGTATAGCAAAACAGTTTAATGTCCACTATTTGGGAGATGAAATGCATGTAAAGTATGTTACATATAAAGCTTCAGAGTAAACAGGGGCACCAGATGTTCTTTGATGTTAATAATGGCATTTATTATTAATATTAATTAGACTGCATTCAGAAATACATTTGGGCCATTTCCAAGTCAATTAACCAAAACGACATTCGGGAGATAGTCTGAGCGACATTTTAAGGCAGGTGTTCTGCAGTCCCGAAAAAGACAATTTTGTAGATTTAGAAATCACAATCATTGCTAATACTATAGTTTGGTTAGTTAAGTGCTATGGCTGAACCCAGGAATGTAAACATTTATTCATATTTTATGTAGCAAGACGATTAAATCTTCTTTGTTTTCTACTTTCAAGCAGAGGCAGTACCGTACTCTGGTACATTAACAAGCTGTACAATTATTTATCAACAACATGCCTTGGATGGTATATTTATGCTACAGTGCACTTTTCACTGGTGAAAATTAATGAACATGCCTCTCACACAACACACAAGCACCTGAGCTGCCAGAAAGATAATCCAAATTCATTTTTAATACTATACGCTTGGGTGACATCATTTTAATTCTGATTTTAAACAACTTGGTTTGAAGCCATTGATCACAGAAACTGGTATTGACAAATTACAAAAAAAAAATCCATTTCAGATGTGTTTTCAAATGCTCCTTCTGCAAACAAAGATATATATTTTGATTCTAAATTTATATCTGTAAAGGTCATTGCAGATAAAGTTTTTTTTCCTCTCCAAGTGTTTGTCTTTGTTTGGGAAGCTCAGCATATGAAAAATGCATTCTAATTATCCCCAAGTCAAATGATGCATACAACGCCGTTCCAATAGGCAATTCATTGATTTGTCCTGCCAGCTATTCTACTTTTGTCGACATGCAAGGAAGAAGCTACATAACTGATCATAAATAAATAAAACAAGGATTCTGAAATAGCATGATCAGATTTCCAGCACATTTGTCAGTGTTTCTACGTGATGACTGAAAGGATTGTTTTGTGCATAAAAATCATTACAGATTATGTATGTATCTAAGACAGAAAATAAACAGTAATCTATTGTAGTTTGTGTCACAGCTGGCTAATTTAGTTCTTTGACCATTGCCCTTTACTCTTCCTTTCGTACTTCA
This sequence comes from Narcine bancroftii, assembly GCF_036971445.1. Lineage (NCBI taxonomy): Eukaryota > Metazoa > Chordata > Chondrichthyes > Torpediniformes > Narcinidae > Narcine > Narcine bancroftii. Next base: position 89,202,109 of record NC_091478.1, on the reverse strand, counting down.
GATTTTGTTCAATGCAGGAATATAGAATTATTTAAGATCATTAATTTTAAGAGTCGGAAAATTATTTCAGTCCATCTGCTAAATTTCAATGTGAAATTTAGACATAAACTGTTTCCAGTTTAATGGCCTTGGCTCTGACAAAGACAAACCCAATAATATTGACACTAAAGATGTGCTACAGTGAAGAGGTATCACTTCCTGGCTTCATGATGTCAAACCTAGCTCATTCAGTTATTTAATTTGACAGCAAAATATGTTTCCTTGAAGCCAACAGTTTCATTTGAATATTTATACTTATACAGGTACTTTGATTAGGTTGCTTTCAATCAGAGCAGATTGTTTTTTCTTTAAAAAATTTTTTTAATTTCCATTTAACATCTCTTTTAACTCTTTAAACAAGTCAAGCACATTTGACTAATGGTGTCCCTTCCCCAAAAAGAAAGCCTGTTTTGAAGTGTGCATTCAATATTCCTTCAGAATAATTTATCATCAGTAACTCAACGGTAATAGTTGCCTGCATGGATTGGGTAGGTTCATGATGAAATATCTCCTCACTTCAACAGACAAGAATCATCATCACTGATGAACCAAAATGCTTTGCCTGGCGGGATCTTACATGTGCTATTTCCTACACCATGTGCGTCCAGTAATTGATTCAGGCATCTATCATCAAGAGCAAGATCTATTTCCAAGTTGAGAATTAAAGCAATCATGTCAATGACAAGAGATTGCATGTTAAAAGGATAAGGAAGTCTTGCTAGAGGTTTAGAACCATGCTCACCTTCTCCATCCAGTGGTGAGTGCAATAAAAAGAAAAAGATTTCCTGGTAAATAATACCTTTCAAAAATAGCTGTGTTTTTGATCAGTTTTGAATCACGGGTGAATTTTCCCAAATGAACAAGGGGCGAGAGGTTTGAGCAAAAGCAAAGTAAGCTGCATTGAGGGTGGCACGGTTGGCATAGCACTTAGTGTCACACCTTTCCTGCACCAGCGATCAGGACCAGGATTGGAATCCCGCCCTGTCTATAAGGAGTCTCTATGCTCTCCCTGTGCCTGCGTGGGTGTTCTCCGTGGGCTCCGGTTTTCTCCCCACTGTTCAAAACGTACCGGGGGTTGTAGGTTGATTGGGTGTAAAATGGGCGGCACGGACAAAATGGGCCGAAATGGCCAGTTACTGTGCTGTATGCCCAAATTTTAAAAAATGTTTCCATCTTCTGACCTATTTTCCTTCTAATCTCAGTCATCAAGACCACTCCAAACTTACTAAACTATTTCTTATGATAAAGTACAACTTTGAGTTATGAACTTTTCAATCCATATTTCAAAAAAATTAAGTATTTTTTGGTACAGTTACATTTCTCAAACAGTGGAAGAGGGAAAAGGCTATGACCCACTACCAGAGACTTCAAAATACTCATCTCCTCATGGATCTTGAACTTGTGTTTGGATGTCCATTGGAAGGTCTCAATAAGGTCTATTTTGGAAGGTCTGCTGAGAACTCAGCCCAATATCTGAATCATCCTCATTCTTTTGAGTCGGCATGAAGATTGAGACAATCCAAAAGTGAGAAAAGGGATTCATCTAAACCAATGGCTCTCAGCCTTTTTACCCTCCCACAGTCCACCTTAAGTAAGCCCTAGGCACTCTGTGGTTATTATTTAAGGTGGCATGTGAATGGAAAAAGAAAGTTTGAGAACCACTGATCTAAACAATACATCAACGAAGGCAGGAAAGTGAGATTTGCTATAAATCCTCGGCTATGTTATGCAAAGGTAGATTTTCTTCTCATCAAAACTGCAAAAGGTATTTGGAGTCAGAAAATACATCAGTTTCCTTCCTCCTCCTCTACCTTTGCTTCTCGAAATTACATCACAAATTAATTGGAATAAAAGTTTAAAGCTTGTCATTATGATGAAAACTACTACAAAAATGTTTCAAAAACATTTTACAGCATGATCTGAGAACAACTGAGATTCTCTTTAAATAGCATTTGAAACAGTCTTCCCGTGATTACTTGCTGCAAGAACACTTTCATCACCCAATAAGCTCATAGAATGGCATCAGAATTATAAGCCTATTTATGGGCATATGTACATGTGCTGCTTTGTGATGCCATTCATGGTTTTCCATCAATTTTTGGCACCGCCTGTTTTCAAAACTAGTGTAGGCTTCATAACACGGGGCTCACCAGCAGGTTCTGACAGCAGCCGCAGCTTCTTGTTCTCTTGGCTGGATGTCATAATAGAATAAGGTTTCCTTCACAGCATCTGTCTAGCGCTTGTATGGATGACCTTGAAGCCCCCTTCCGATTTCCAGTTCACATTAACGCACCTGGCGAGGCATAAGGTGGCCGTCTATTCTGATGACGTGTCCCACCCATTGCATCTGGGTTCTGATGATTCAATGTAGACCCAAGACCTCCAGGTTGGAGACATGGTCTTGCCAATGGATGCTAAGGTTGGAACAGAAGCCGCACATGAGAAATTCCTCCAGTTGTTTGATGTGATGTCGGTACAGAGTCCAGATCTCACATCCATTTAGGAGAGAAGGGATGACCACAGCTCTGTAGAATTTCAGCTTTGTGGAGATACAGATGTTGTGTTGATTGAACACTCTGGTACGCAGCCTCTCCAGAGCCTGGCTGGCCTTGCTGATAGTGGAGTCAATTTCTTTGTCCAATGACCCATCGCTTGAGCTGATGCTCCCCAGATATTTGAAGCTGTTTACATTTGTCAGCTGAGTGTTGTCAACAGTGATTTTTGGTTCCATGTTGGTGTTAGGCACACACTATTTCAGTCTTGTTCAGGCTGATGGTCAGTCCAAAGAGCATAGCAGCATCTGAGAATTGTTCAGCATTAACTGTAGATCACTATCTTTAAGTGCCATGAACCCTTCCTCCATGCGTTCAAGTGGCTAAGGTCAAACACACACACACACACACACACACACACACACACACACACACACACACACACACACATATTACTTCAAAGGAAGTGTTTCTGTCTTGGAAGGAATGTGCACCCCATACATTTATATATTTACTGTACATATATCAGTCTGAAAGAAGCATTGCTGTCTTGAAATAAATTCTGTACCCCATGCCAATCCATTTTTCCCACACAGAAATTCAGGCAAGTTTTAAAACCAACAATTACAAACTTGGTGGAAGGGATCCATTTATCCAATGAAAGCCAAAGTGATGTTTTCAACTCAGCAAAAACAGATCATGTGTAAATTTGACCAAAATATCAACAAATTTACTAGATAAATAGGTGAAAGTTACTTTGACAGAGGCAAGGAGAACAGTTGAGAGAAACATCAGTTAAACACCAAGGGAGAGTAAGCTAAGAATATTGTTTATGAGATGAAGCTTTAATAGGATCTGAACCATATCAGCAACTAATGAAGAAATAGCCAATTGCCCCGCATGTAAAGCTGGATGTTTAGGCAATATGCGGGTATTTTGAGGCCACCTGAATGTGCAGGATGTGCTCTTGAGGCGAGCTACGTAGCCCTCCTCTGAGAGGGATAATCAGCTCAGCTCAGTGGCTCCCCCAGCCACCTGAATGCAGCTGGCTGAAAGTGGATGTTAGAGGGTCAGGCTACACTGGGCAGGAGCCAGAGTGTGCTCGGAGCCACATGCTGTGCAGCTGTTTCCTTCAGGTGGCCAGTGTTGCGCTTTAAATGCTGCCACCTGAACGGCAACTTAAAGGACTGCTTCTGCTTCTTCAGGCGCATTCTTAGCGTAGAATGTACCTGAAAAAGCCTAGAGTGATGACATCTCACCTAAAGGACTAGATTTTTCCCCTAACTTGCTGGACTAGCACTCTTTCAGTAATTACAACACAGACATCTACATGGCAGTGTGAAAAATTGCCCAGGTGTGTTCTGTCAACAAAAAAAAAGTCTATTACACCTATTTATAGCTCATCAATTTTCTCTCAATCACCAGCAAAGTGATTGAAGGTATCATAGACAGTGGTATCAATCAGCGCCTTCTCACTGATAGTTGGTTTGGGTTCAAGCCAGGCTCATTATGCTCTAGATCCCATTATAATCTTGATCCTAACACAGAGAGATGAGCTAAATTCCAATGATGGTGCAAGAGTACCTACCCTTCACATCAAGGCAGCAATTGATGGAAAAGAAAATTCAAGATCTCAAGAAAAAAATGGTGAATACAAGGAAGAAAACTCCATTGGGCTGAAATCAAAGGCAGTACAAAGGAAGCCATTCATCTCAGTCCCAGGATATTAATGCAGGAATTTTAAAAGCAGTGGCCTTGTCATCACCATCTTTACTTGGTTCATTAATGATCTTTCCTCCATTATAAAATCAGGAATGTGGATGTTTGCGCAATGTTAAGTTCTAATTGTAACTTCTCAGAAAATGAAGAAGTCCGTACTACATCCAGCAATACTTGGAAAATGATCAGAGTTGATCTGATAAGTGTCAATTATTAATCATACCATGGAGGTAGCAGGCAACATCCATCACTTAATTTTTTTACAGATTTACAGAACTGAACACCCAGCTTTCAACTTCTTCAGGACCACTGTTTATCAGAATGTTAGTTGAATTAACTACATAAGAGTGGTAGTCTGGAAGGGAACTCATATGCTTCCATATGCTTCCTATCTTCATTTATTTTTTAATTGGTCAAGTTATGCACAAGACGCATTCATCAGGAGGCTCTTTATCTACTGCAGTTCGGCATTTAACACCACCAACCCCTCCAAATTGATCATAAAATTCCAAGATCTGGGACTCCACATCACACTTGATCCTTGATTTCCTCACCACCAGACCACAATTAGTGAGGATTGGTATGAACATCCCCTCCATAATTTCCATCAATACCAGAGCACCCCAGGGCTGTGTTCTTAGCCCCCTGCTCTACTTGCAATGCACCTATGTCTGTGGTTCGGTATGAAAGCATCTGGATATTCACTGATGATGGCATGGGTTGCATAAAAATGGGGGATGAGTCAGTGTACAGGAGGGAGATTAAAAATGGCTGAATAGTGCACCAACAACAATCTCACACCCAATGTCACCAAAACCAAGAAGCTGAATTTCAGGAATGGAAAACCAGAGATGCATGATCCAGTGATCACTGGGGGATCAGAAGAGGAGAGGTTGAGCAAATTTGGGAGTCACTATCTCAGAGAACCTTTCCGGGACCCTACACACAAATGGTAGAGTGAAGTAAGCACATCAACGCCTCTACTTCCTCAGGAGTTTGTGGAGGTTCGACATGACATCAGAAACCCTGGAAAATTTCTAAAGATGTGTGGTGGAAAGTGTGCTGACCGGCTGCATCATGGTCTGTTATGGGGGCACCAATACCCCAGAGTATAAAGCCCTGCAAAAAGTAGCAGACACAGCCCAGGACATCATGGGTAAAATCCTCCCCACCATCAAGAACATCTATGGGAAACACTGTCATCGGAGAGCACCAGCAATCATCAAGGATCCACACCTCCTAACACATACTCTATTCTCACTGCTACCATCAGGAAAGAGGTGTAGGCACCACAAGACTCGCACCACCAGGTTCAGGATCAGCTGCTGCCCCTCCACCATCAGACTCCTCAACAATAAACTCAATTAGAGACTCATTTAGGGACTTTTGTACTTTATTGATTTTTTTTTAATCTCTCTCTGTAATGTCCAGTCAGTTTGTTTACATTCCTTTATTTGTTTACATGTGCATGTGAGTTTTTGCACAGCCAATACGTGGTAATTCTGCTTCACCCACAGGAAAAAGAATCTCAGGGTTATATGTGATGTCATGTATGAACTCTGACAATAAATTTGTAACCTTAAATCTGAATCTGAACCTGATGGCCTAAGCCAGTATACTCTGGCAGAGTAATTCACCATCTTTAATTAAGTTTAGCTGCAACACCTAACCAGAAGGCTGACACCTCCCAGTCAAATTATTTCCTTTTATCTTTGGAGGAAGTTGCTATGTTATATACCACCTGCAAGATACATTTTCATGATTTCCAAAGCTTCTTTGCTAAGATTTCCCAAAGATTACCCTCAGTCATACAACATCTAGACTGAAGACATATCACTGCTCTTTCATAACCATTAACCCAAATTCCTGTAATGGTTTATCCATGTGATTGCCGTCATTATCAGAGGGTAACTGTTCAAGCAAGCATTTCACTAGCACTTTCTCAAGGGAAACCAAGGATGGACACAATATAATAAAGAAATAATTGAAGTACAAGCATTTTAAATGAAAAGAGTCAGGAAAATGGGATTATTTGTCTAACCATTTTAATATAGAAAACCAAAACAATTAAAATGCAAGAACGTTTGAATTAGGAACATAAAAGGCTGGAAACATTCAGGAGGTTAGACAGCATCTGTGGAAAGAGAAGACGAGTTCATATTTCAGGACAATGGCCTTGATAAGATATCTGTGATGTACCATTCAATCCAGTTGTGCTAGAAAAGCTTTTAAATTTATAGAAATATTTAAAAAATGGAGTAAACTGAGAGTATCATCAGACTATTAATTAATAGAAATCAACTGTAAATGAAATTAGAAAAATATTAAACTATGACCACGTAACATTCAATTGTAAATTATAAAATCTCTGTAGAACAAAGGATCAGTCATTAAGATAATTTAGTGGATAATATTTACTGGTCACAATGAAAGCATTCATGACCTAAACTATAATTTGAACAGAATAATTTGTCTCTAAATCTGTTAATTAATCTGCCATTTAGAGTAAAGAAACAAATATACAGGAGTCTCAGGGATGACAGACCAAAGGGACATTTTGAGTTTATGATATTAAGTTATTTCCAAAATATAGCAATTAATGTGAAACTAAATTCAACAGTACTGATGCCCAATACATCAGATACTTGAATATGACCTCACCAGTGTCATTAAAATATTATAGTTAACCAAAGAGCCACATCTGTTTTGAAAATAGAACAGCGTGGTCTTTAGAAGAGGCTGCAGCAGATGATATGGTGAGTTGTTAAAAAATAAAACAACCTTTGAAGTCTGGTTCGTGTTCATATTCGTGTCAACCATCATTAACTCCTTTCCCAAAAAACCCTCCCTGAAACCTCTGCTGTTCCAAACCACTGTTCCATCTCCAATGTTCCTTTCCTCCTCAAAGAACTTTAATGTATGTCTCCTCTGAACTCTAAAGATTCTTCTGCAATTTCCTACTTGATTCTACAGTAAGGTTTCCACTTCTGCCACAACATTGAAACTCTTTTCAAAGTTAAAAGTTACTTCCGAGGATGTGATTAAACTTCATTATCCTTCAGCCTTTGACATTTTTGATCACATCATCCACCTCAAACATCCTCATTAATCAACAGGGACTGCATTTACCAACATCAGATCATACCACGATGGCTATCCTGCCAATCACCTCCTAAGATCCATGAAGATCCATCTTTCGGTCAATCCTGTTCCTCACCTTTTCTCAACAAATCCACCAATGTGATATTTATTTCATCCTTGCCACAGCCCATCTGCTGCATATTCAGCTATTCCAATGTATCTGTGGCCAGCCTTCTGTTTCCCCTGCCTTCGATACGCCTTCATTTATCCAAGATCCTGCTGTTGTGATTTGCACCACTTTCCCTTCATGCTGGTTTGTGCTGACTTGCATTGGCTCTCAGTTTGGCAACAACTTGATTTTTCAATGTTCATCTTTGTGTTAGCCTTCCTGGTCTCGGCCCTCTCCATCATTATAATTTCTTCCAGTTCCTCGCTCCTCCGAGAACCCGGTGCACTTCCAACCTTGGCTTGTTTTAATGTGTGCCTGCTACCTTGCTTCACTCAATTCGTGGTTGTGCCTTTGCATCTCTCAACACATTCTAAGTTTGTAAAATTCTCTATAAGACCCATCTCTTGACTGAAGATTTTGGCTACTTGTCTGAACTTAGTAGAATATTGTTTTTGCGATCCATAATGAGTCACTTACATTAAAGATGTCAATAAAAGCAATTTGTTTTTATTGTTAAAGCTACAGTGCATTTATCCACAGAGATAGAAAAGAGTCATAGAGGAATTAGGGGATATGGGGAGAAGGCAGGTAGGTGGAGTTAGGTCATAAATTAGATCAGCCATGATCGTATTGAATGGCGGAGCAGGCTCGATGGGCCATTTTTTGCCCTGCTCCTGTTCCTACTTCTTATGTTCCTATGTTCCTATGTCACATTGTTTCCATCATGATGAATATATGTCTGGGTTTTGCAGCTAGCAGTGATAGCATTCTGCTGGCTCCCAAGAAGCCTCACCACCTGTCCAGAGGTACGAGCAGTAAACCAACTGAGTAGCTAATCAAACTGAAAACCTTTGACAGACATCAAACCAGGAAATAAATAGCTCTAACCCTAACTCAGAATTAAGACTGTACTATGCATATGGATTAAACCAGAAGCTGAAAGACTATAAACATGTTTTGCTAAATATATTTATTATTTAAGTGTCAATGGTACTAAATTGGAAAGTACAAGAAACAGGTGCAGGAATTGCAATGTGTGAGTAATCCATCCCCACTTAGCCCATACAGAGTACATTCAAGACATAAGTTGAAGCCTCATTAATATGATTTAATTGGCAGACCAGTGGGAGCTCTGCCGTGGATTGTTCTAGTTTACATCCACAAGCTTCAAATTTATGAGTTGCCTAGCACTAGCTTAAGCTAACTATTGCTGAGCTAAGCGAGCTTGCACTTCCTAAAAGTGAGGTCGTTTGTGGCTGAAAGCAGCAGTGACAACAATTAGACCTGTCCAGGCAGCTGGCTGAAGAGATGGGTGTGTATGAGAGAGGACGTTCCAATTTACTGACACTTCTGGTGCGTTTCTTATGGACAAGGTGGAGGGAAGGAGAGAAATTCTCAATCCATACGTTGGGGTGGAAGAAGTTAGGAAGCCCTTCAAGGGGAAGTTGGTAAGTGGAAATGCGCAGAGGAAGGAATTAGGCAACTGCAAGGGGTCACGATCCACTGCAGTGCTCCGATATGTTCACAGATCTCAAAAGCACAAGCAGTGTCAGTGAGCAGGTCATCAAATTCTATCTCCCAATAAGTGCACCGTAAGCCTTCCATTTGTTCCAAAAAGTACACACTCTTCTCTCACACTAGTCCCAAAAATCATAGCACCTAATATTCACAGATCTAGAAATACCCTTGCATGCATATCTAATCCAAGACACGATTTTCACAGTATCTGCACATTGCACATCACCAAATCAGATTGCATCACTTCTCTCACTCCAGTGGGACAATATGACATAGTTGGGGCAGCATCACAGAATGGGGCATGGTTCCCATGATTCACCCTCCTGTATGAGAGTGCTGGTCAGCATTGGAGTTGTCACTGAACTTTTGGTCACCTATGACCTAATGATCACTCAGGACGACTGTGTACGAGTTCCTCAGGGCAGTTTCCCAGCCCAACTATCTTCAGAAATTTTATAAATGATTTTTAAATGTCAATTTTGGGAATAATTACTAATGTTCTGACAATCTCAGCATTCACTTCCGTGGGGTGATTTTCATTGAGACAGAACTCTTATCAGTTATTTTCTAGTGGTCTGGCCAGAAAGAGCTTGCCAGTATTCCAGTATTCAAGGACTAAGCCTATAACATTGGAACTTGGTAGGAGGAACGATAGAGAATGATGCTTTGCAATCCACTGCAAGAGGCCGAGAGGGAGTGGAAGTCGCTTCTGGACACTCGTGGATGTTGCACTTGACAAGTGTGATTGTTCTCTTGTTCACAGGCTTTGGAGTGAGGTAAGGAATGAGGCTGGCCAGATATCCCCTGTTACAAGGTGCGCACCCTTTGGTCGGTCAATTAAATCATATTAATGAGGCTTCAACTTATGTCTTGCATGCATTCTGTATGGGCTAAGTGGGGATGGATTACTCACACGTTGCAATTCCTGCACCTGTTTCTTGTACTTTCCAATTAAACCAAAATAGTGATGTTTTGCTCTTGATGAGCCCTATGCCTCAAGTTTGTTATCTATTGGCCTTGAGAACTTAATGCTGTTACCATCCTCAAAGCGTAGATGTCTACAGCTGCCAAATAGGTCCATGGTTTAAAAGTCATTATGCCCCTTTCAATGAGTATAACGTTTTCAATAGCTTTCACTGTGAGTACTGTACATAAAAGGTTGAAGTCCTCATTAATTCACTGATTTTACATTGATTTCCTCTGTGAATGCTTCAACTGCACAGACCACGAAGCAGCATTCTGGATTTTCACAGTTTACAGCGCTTATGTGCACTCAGAAGATATTGTCAGATTTCCTACATTTCAAGGTGAGTGCTGATCGTCTCAGTGTTGTTTTCATCGTAAACACTGGCCCAATGTCACGATCTGTTTAATTTCACTGACTGTTGAACAGAGAGGCAAGAATGACTTCAATCCTGTTTTAGGCATTGCCGCTGGCATGTTGACCGTAATATTTTTAATGTATATTCATTCCACATTTAACTTACAGATTCTGGTCAGTGTGTCATGAATTTGAAGCCACTGAACAGATGTGATTCAAGACAAGATCTAAATGCCAGTTTGTTGGCAGTTAACTGTGAAGACTAGTTGCTTTTATAACTTTGCAAGCAATCTATGGGACTGCCACTAATAACCCTCGATTTCAGCTATCCTTCCAATGTCCTTGAGGTCTTTAATGAAGGCTTTATAATTAAGTGAAACGATGAATGCGTCTAATTATTTCAATTATGGATCATTTTTCACTTGGTTTTAATAGTAGCACGTTTATATTTATATTATATATTTTAGTGGTAAGTCTGATGCAAAACATAATATTTAAATGCAGAAAATAATTTTTAAAAAGCTGTTCCTTAAATGATAAAATGCAAACATTATGGAAGCATAATCAATAGACAATAGGAGCTGGAGTAGAGCCGATTTTACAGATCATGGCTGATCACTACCATCAGTACCCCTTTCCAGCCTTATTCCCATAACCCTTAACTCCTTTGCCCACTAGAGTCTTATCTAACTCTCTTTTGAACATAATCAGCGAATCTGCCTCTACCACCCTCTGTGGCAGAGCATTCCACAGATTCACACTTCTCTGGGTTAAAAAATGTTTTCTCATCTCCGTCCTAAAGGGCCTACCCTGTATTCTTAAACTATGCCCTCTAGTCCTCGTCTCCCCCATCATTGGGAACAAGTAATCCGACTTCACCCTGTCTATCCCCCTGATAACAAGAAAGCATCACTCTACATATATTAATTCTGGACACAAAGACAACCACTAACCAGTGACTGTCTCAATGTGGGACCTTCAATCCAAATTAAACATTTTCAGATAGCTTTAGAAAGCATTCTCTGGAGATCACTCATAGCAATTTGAATTATATTTAATGTATACAATGTGCATTCAATGATGTCAGAAAACAATCCCTCCTTTTATGTGCTTACATTCTTTACCAAAGCCATTATATTAGGATGTATTGGAGACGCTTAGTCACAGTTATAGAATGAAAACTTAAGAGCCTCAAAAGGTTTCTTGTAATATTTATTGCAGAAAATAAATACGCACACAAACATGATGCAACCTGAGTTTGTTTTAATTTAAAAAGCCATAAATTTAAGATATTTATCACCAATATGACTTTAATAATAATAATTCCCAGTCATTCATACCACCATGTGATTTTGAGATTTTTCAGTGATTTGGCATTTTCATACTTAATGTGATCATTCCAAAGTTATTAGCAACATATAATCATAAATCACAGGGAAATAGGACAAGATTGTCATTTCAGTTGGTAACGCACTCTTTTGGTTTGCATGGATTCAACACCCCAATAACAGGCTTGAATTACACACATGAAAGCACGACCTTGAAATACTTGTACAGTTTGCAAATGGGCATTGATCTCAGATCCTTTCATAAACTTGGCAAGTTGGGAAAAATCATTTACCCTCTCATATCTTACATTTAAACAGAACATGGAATAAATGGGTTTTTGAACCAAAAAGACCTTTTGTACAAATGTAATCAATTGTATCCGTCTTTAATACTCCAAGTAATTAAAACAATTATACCCAACAACTCATTCTTTACCACTGCAGAGTAACTTTAAATATATCCTTAATCACAGGCAGACTCTAGCTTAGGATATTTGTAAGTAAATGCTGCTCGAAATTAAGACCAAAAGTGTTAAAGTTTCTTGCGATTAGGTAGGAAAGAGCAGAAGTAGAGGAAGAAAAACTTTGAATCATAATCTAAACAATAATTTTCAAAATTCAGTAATACATTTATCTGTATGTACCGGGCTGGTTTTGTCCATTCAGTTTCGATTGAGACTCGTCCTATCTCTTAGCATCTGTTATTTTAGAAAAGATTTCTATTTTTCAATTTTTATTTGGATCTCCTAATGTGGAAGTAATACTTCAATAAGAATTCAGCATTACTTTTGATTAATGATCAAAATTTATGTCGTGAATCCTAAGTGGTTAAAACATGGCAATCTCCAATTTTAATTGAATCCTCACTCATTAATACATTTTGCATTCAAGGTCACAATTTGAAAACAAAGTCCTCTCCGCAATGCTTTTCTCCTTGCATATATGATTGGTCATCAGTGCCACAGCCTGTGCCAAGGGGTACAGTTGAAACATGAGGGGAAAAAAAATCAGCCTAGCAATAAGAACAATCTGTTGTGGTAGCTAGGGTGCTCCATCCATTTTATAGATTTATATAAAAGATTTACGTCAGGAAGCGAATCTGAATGGAGAATTAATTTTAATGATTTGTATTTGTCATTGGTTATCCTGTAATCATTTATCTGATCATCTGCTAAACATTAAATATCATGGTAATCACCTCTTTGTGAAATTAGAGCTCAAGCCATTGATAATTCACCAATAATCATTTTAACTAGCAAGAATACATCCATTAACTAGTGAATGGGAAAGTTGTGTTTCCCTCCATCTCACCCCAATTTCAGAACAGCTGTATTAGGGAAGAAGCATGAAGAGGTTAATAGATAAAATCAACCAGCAATAGAGAAATCCTACCATGGACCTCCACCACCTAAAATGACAGAAGGAGAAGACAACAAAATGAACTGACTCAGTATATAAAAGTAAAAGATAAAAATTTCTTGTTTATTTTTATTAAGCGACGACATTGTTTAACGGGTTTAATGTATCTTATAGATTGAACTTTGAATAAATGGGAAGGGGGGGTGAGGGAGGGAGGGAAAGGAGGGGGGAAGGGGAGAAAATGACGCTGTATATATTCAAGAGAAAAATGTCTGTATGTATTTTGGTCAGTATGGTTTATAGTGTGAAAAATAAAAAAAATTAAAAAAAATTTAAAAAAAACCCAGCAACTCTTTGATTCTGCTTTTATGTGATGCAAATTTTCTGGAAGAGAGCCTGAACTACTGTATCACTTCAACGTTTTTCTAAGATTCTTTTACAGATCAAAGAAGACCAACTTTGAAAATCACAGAATACATCAGTTCTAAACTCTGTTGAAAGAAAATGACTACAGTATTGCTAAAGTTAAAGAAAAAAAGAATCACAAAGATCTGAGCAATGAGCATTTAGTCAAGCTTTCGCTGAAATATATGGTCAAATGAAACAAATTTGACACTGATGTGAAATTTGCTTTCCAAATGAAGGACTTTTTTGCTTCCTCATTGGTAAATAATGATAATGAACATTTCAATTTTGTCCTTGTCAGGAAAACAGCAGACCGATGAAGAAATCTGCAGTTATTTATAAAATAAAAGGTGGAGATTGTGATTGTAAAGGCAGAATAAGCATTTAGTGTTTGGCATCATTTTCCTGTGAAACAGGTAGTGATTTTTAGGTTCACACATGCATGGTTAAATGTAGAAAGATGGACATTTCTTTTAATGATGCCTTTCTTCTCCATAGGAAACTGTTGCATTCATCCAGTTGATCAGTGATTTGTCAAAAAGTTCCAATTTTTATGCATTATTATCACTGTAAAAGTTATTAAATCAGTTAAACTCATTAAATGAGGTGTTACGAGTTTCTTAATGCAGTGCTCTGTAATAATCAGGGCTGATCACAAGAATGAATAAAAGTTGTGCCTTGGTAATGTTCCCAATTCCCATACATTTTTCTACTTTAATGTTTGTATTTCTTTAATCATTTGTTTAGAAGAAGCGAGATTGTGTTGATGGAAAGCTGAGGATGCTGTGGAGGGGGGGTGGGTCCGTACATTCCTGAATTCTGCCACTGACCATTCCAATGAGCTGGAGGTCAGAGAGTGGTGCACCTGACCATCCACTCCACCATCAGGCTCAGTACAGAATCTGAGAACTGAGGGAATATGAAACATGGCCCCAGGCATTTGAATGTAGTCTTGATTAAAAAGATAAATGCTGATTCTCTTTCAGCAGGAAATCTTCAATTAATTGCTTTTATAACTTAATAATATCTTAAGTAAATTTGTCATTTTGTGTATTTTCTTATTTATTTAAATTAATTGGAGACATTTGGAAACAGCTACACTTCCCTTTGACAACTTGAGTTGTCAAAGCACAAAAGCACAAATCAGTTCCGAAATTGATTTGACTATGAGGCCACAAAGGACTCCTGGGGTCATGGGGACAGTGCAAGAGGTGGGAGCAGATATAATCTGTCTTAATGTTTCAGGTTCCACATTAATCTATGGTGGGTCAGTCAATTGTTATTCTGCTTTCTGTCAAGATGTTCACAAAACTTTTTACTCCCTGCTTTGCTGTCTGCCAGAATTGTTCAATCAACTTAGGCTGCTGTTGTAAATAGTTGCCCAGATCATTGGAGCTAAACTTCCTTACCAGAGAGAGAAATGCTTGATTATTAGACAGATTTATTCAAGGACAGTCGTGACCATTGTCCTTTTGCTCTTCCACTTACTTTGGTCAACACAAATTTCTATCTGGAAGATGTACTGCCCAATGCTAGATAGAAATTTGTGTTGACCAAAGTAAGTGGAAGAGCAAAAGGACAATGGTCACGACTGTCCTTGAATAAATCTGTCCAATAATCAAGCATTTCTCTCTCTGGTAAGGAAGTTTAGCTCCAATGATCCCTTACATGGAAATAACTGAGGTCAGGTTGAACTTTTCCGACAATCTCTGGGCATTTCTGTCCCTAGTATGGCTTCAGCAGGTGGATCAGAGGCCACAGATAGTGGAATCCAGCATGAGTCTTTTTATCCAGTGCTTCGATGCAGGATTGCCGGGATGGAGTATTACAGGCTGAGGAACACCTCACTATATGTAGCAGAGTACCATCTCTAAATAATATTAGTAGTAAAGGCTGAGGAAAATGAACTAGCAACAATAAATTAGAATTTATGAGATGTAGCTGAAATCAATTATTCTTGGAGTGGTCCTAAATGATAATCTGCCATAGGGACTCCCCTTCACATGATCTGTCTATAAATGTTGACTAGGTCACACCTCTATCCCTCAACCTATTGTGTGCATGAAAATGATTGTTGATTCAAGCATTGTTATATAAGAATATAAAAAAATAAATTACTATAGAATATTTACCAATGCTAATATTAATGATAGTGCAGGCTATTATTATAATTAAACCTAAAGTTTGTGCACATAAGAAATTAATCCCATTTCAACAGATTGCCATTGATGACAGGGATTGGCACCATGCTTTCAGAGATGCTATTCAATGAAGGTTTTGCTCAGTTGAAATGAAAGCCCTTTCTTTGGAAGAAACATTTTTTTAAGGAACCACATGCATACATGAACTTACATCATTTTGGAACTCCCCTTGTTCAGAGTGCACCTGTCAAAATGAAAACCATTGAAAATTGAAAAGAAGGGGGTGAAACACAAATGTCTGCGGGCGCTGAAATTGCAGTAAAACACTAAAAAGCTGAACATTTGAAAAAATATTTGAAAAGAATCCAACCCCAAGTTGACATCTTTGGGGTCAAATTCTACTTTCAATTGACATTCAAATACAATGAGTTGGTTTAACTAGAACTCAATCAATGCACAAAATTAAATAAGATACTGAAGAAAAGTAAATATCATAAGAATGGAGGGAAACATTTTTCTTTCTATCATATTCAAAGTATCCAAGAAGAAATCGATTCCCCGGGAGACAACCTGCTTGCTCAAATCAAAATATTGGACAACATGAAAAAACAGGGCAAAGATGGTGAAAAAAATAAAACTAAACTCTTAAATGATATTTTCTCAGGTTAGTCATATATCTTTTCCTTATATAATTAGATGTTGGTAAATTCTCAGCCAGACCAACATGTCTATGCATCTCTTGTAAAATTAATGTCATGCAATTGAAAGCAAGCATATATACCTCAATGTAATCCATCCAAAATTCATCCAATGCAATAAAAATGATCTCCTGTAGTGGATTGTGAACTGGTCCTTTGATCATTTATCATCTAAAACAGGTGATTTCCTGTGTCTCAGGTCAACATTTAAAAAAAATATTCAGTGGTGTTCCCAGATTCTACTAGTCAGGCAGGCAGCCGGTGTAAATTTGAATCAAGTCAGTCTCTGAGGAGCAGAACTCTGACAGCTAATGAGAGAAAACTTCCTCTTCCATCGTGGAAGGGGTTTATATCGACTATTTAACATACACGAGACTTTAATGAAAGGTGGTCAACTTTCTGCATCATCTTTGTCCTCTCCTCATATAATCTACCAACAAACTAAAGTTGCTGAAAAGAGAAATGCCAGCAGGGGGAGAACTTGTGTTAATACATGGTTTATTAAATAGATCCATATAAACACCAAATCTGGTCCAGCAAAAAAAAAATTGGTTTGAGTTCTTCATAAAAGCTCACCAATCCTGAATTGAAAAATGTTCCAGATATACACAACATTCTACGCGCATGAACTGCTCTCTACAATTGCCATTTGCTCAATGACATCTTTCACAATTACCGGTATATTTTAAACAGAATTATATTTCTTGAGATTAGGAACATGATATTTATTACAAATCACAAGGTGGAAACTATTTTCATTAAAGCAGTTTGCACTGTATCTGGCAGAAAAATGGTGACCGTTTGCAGTAGCTATAATAACCTTTTAACAAAGCTAGTGATTTGTTACATTATTTAATAATGTTTTGAATCCCTGCCAGGTTATTAGATAGGCTTGTATCTACATCAGCTTCAGCAAAAATACTTTCTCCAAATGCTAGGCTTTACTACTTTTAACATTGCAAAATAGCATCAGTTTCTGTAAATCTTTTTGAAACCATAAGCAGCTTCATCTACCCAACAGTGATGAGAAGCACATATGGCATTCAACTAAAACTACTGAACCCTGTAGAGCTGTAATATAAAGAACATCAAAACTGCAGGTTGCCAGCTCTATTATTGTATAAATTTTCAATCTATACTTTACATCTGTTCCCATCCTTTTAGCCAAATTACAGATATTTCCCACAGTTTTCTCTATGCAGAAGAAAGGAAGCACATTAATTAGAAAAATTAGATTAGTAAAATTAAATTTACCCGCCGAACTCACGAGGACAGAAAGTTTTGAATTTAAACTGAAACAGGAGCAAAATAACTTTCCCATGTTGACCTTCATGCTTCGAATCTGATTTTTATTTCTTTGCAGTTTTCAGCCAGATATTTGCATGTTATGCCTTGTTATAGATTTATTCTCCATTCACTTCAGTGACATAAAGTTACTCAGAGAAGCAGGTCAGACAGATGGCAGAAGCCATGCTTCTTTAAAATCTTTCAACTACATTTCATGTGTTGCACACTTCAACATGGCACAACTTTCATCTTTAGTTTAGCCAAAAACTTCCTCCCCGCTTCCCAACCCCCTGTTGCGAGACGCAGTCCTAGAGTTTAGTGTGAAGTTTAGATGCAGTAGCTCAGAGCAGCTGGGCTCAGCTACAAGGGAATGATAATGACCTCAGAAATCTGCTGTTAGTTTGACAACAATAGGCCACTCAGTGGAGTGGAAAATTGTGTTCACCAGCTAGCTCTGCTCAGTTACTAATTGACATTGCCAAATATTTTAAGAACAATTGGAATGCAGAAGCAACAAAAAAGAGACTTTAATCCTCATACTTATCAATTTTATTTTTGCCTGATATTGTTCGTTCAGTTCCAGACAGCAGAAACAAGCTTGAAACAAATCTTTCCGATCATGACTGCCCCATGCTAATACTGAGAACAAAAAGTATGTTCGATGCCTTGTAAGTGGAAGTCCACATTATATCAGGTGTGAAAGCACAGAACTAGGGTGTGACTGGGGTGTAAATAAAAAGACAACTCCAATGTCTGTGAAGATTGTGAAGCAGCTGACCAAACACCTTCTGCAAATATCAATACTGTAGAAACCAAACAAAAGGCAAGTTGAAATTAAACTCATGATTACATTTAATTTCGCCTCACTTGCTTTCACCAGTGCACTGGCATTCCATGTGCTGAGTGCAGTTGTGGTTTAGAGTAACGGGGCCTGCCAGACACTGACCTAGGGTCACGTGGTTAACAAGCTCACAGATGGAAATGTGCTCAATTATGCAAGATGCCATAGAAAGGAGGAAAAATGCATACTTTAAAATATATTTTAGTTCATTGTTGCAATCGTTTTTCAAGGTTATAAATGACTTCTAATCCATTGCATTTCACACAGAAGCAGGCAGAAAGGAAACTTTTTCCACTATGTTTGACTCTTTCCTCTTTTTAAACAGTTACAATTTGTTTGTGCTCAATGCAAATAATTTAGAAGTGGTGGACAGTTAGGAGGGTATTGAACAACTGATGAAGTGCAGTTCTGAACCAAGTATGACTAAATTGCTCCAAAGAGTGTGAGTAAAAACCAATTTCTTGGAAATATTCTTGCTTTTCACTTATCAAGACATATTTTGGAGAATATTTAGAGGACAAAACACTGGTAATGGGTACGAGTCAAAATGAAAGCTTCATTAGACATAATTATTTACACACTTGTATGCACACTTCTGCAATCACTGCTAGAATTGTTTTTCATGGACTTTTACATTCTCATTAAGTTTGCATTTGGATAGAAGCTGAAACCCAAGGTATTTTCTATCATAAATTTGGTATATATTAGAACCATTCTATCAAAGCCAAAGGAATCTCTTCCCCATCAAATCAAAATCTGATCTATTATGTGAAATTGTGTCTGGTTTATATGGTGGAAACATCCCCTTTTATAACAATTAAATACCTATGAATGTTTTTAAACACTTCTTCAACTTAGCAACAATGAAAAATGAAAGTCCAAAAAACATCCATCAAATCAGACAGAAAATTTCAAAGATTCACAACAGTCCAGAGAAAAAAATGTAGAAGCCCTTAATGTTTAATCAAGTATAATTGTGAAATACTGATAGCAGGAAGTCAAATATGGGAACTGAATTTAAATCCAACAAGTTGTTATAAATACATTATTTTAATCCATCATGAAAATAAAACCATAAATTAAAAAACAGATCAAGAATATTAGTGTTGGAAATTCATGGAAAAACCAAAATCTTAGACTGATCAAAATGTCTAATTTGTAAATATCTAAAAAAAAAGTGTCCATTGGAAAGATTGAAAGCGGAAAAATTATCTCAAATCAAAAGATCATTAAAACTTTGCATACCTATTCTCTGCCATTCCTTGAAACCTGCATGCAACAAATACGATGTAAAGAGATGATCATTTATAATTGGATTAGCCATTGAAAAACCATTAATTCTGAAAAAAAATCCAAAATTGAGCCCAAATTCTCAACCTATTTCACATTAACCAATTATATGTTAATTTGGAAAAGGAAAATGGTAAAAAAAATTCCTAAAATTGCCAACATATAAGTTTTTTTTGGAGAATTGAAATTCCATTTCTGCCCAAGAGGAGCAATTTACTGACTTATCCAAATGTAATAATAAAAGTAAATTACATATATTAATCACACAATAGTACAATCTAAAATCTGGAAGTAATAATCTTCCATTGAATGTAGTCTTTTGAAGATGGGCTTTATTTATATGATTACTTTTTCAAGCTGAACCCAGTAAGGTGAAAAAGGATTTGGGGATAAAAATTGGTAAAGCTTGAAAAAGATACAAAAATTTAGATAAAATATTCATTTTAATCTAATTATCCGCCCCATTGTTGGAACAGATAAGGGTGACCAACCCAATAATGATAGTTTAATCTTATTGAATAATACCCAAAAATTCTCCTTCAATAAGCTTCTGTAACTTTTCATAATTGTAATTCCTAAAAATTGAAAATGTTCTTTTACAGTTTTAAATGGAAAATTAGAAAATATCTCACTTTTATGCAGATGTCGATCCATTATGTAAGAAATATAACATTTTTGAAGCTTCTCTGATCTATATATTTTGGGAGTGCCCAAATTTAGAGAGATTCCAAAATTTATCAACGAATCTCATGATTAATTTGGAACCTTGCCTGTTAATTGCTTTGTTTGTTTTTTCTCGTGATCTAGATAAACTTATATTGGCATCTCAGGAAAAAGTTTTAGCTGATAGGCAGATGAGTAATCTTTATTAAAATGGAAAGATGTTGCATCCCCTACTCATACACAGTGGTTATATATGGCATAATGTCCTATTTAAATTAAGAAAAAAATTAGATATAATATTAAAGATAGAAAGTTCCAATTTATGAAATTGTGGAGCCCATTCTCAGAATTATTTTGTAATTGGAAGAATTAACAATTATTGTCTGTTCTGGTAGTTCATTCTCCGGGGGTTGCCAGTGATTCTAACATTATGCATTTTTTTAAAATTATTATTAATTTAAAGGTAACCTTGATTAGAGGGGATGGGTTTAGATTAGATTTAGTTTTAGTTTTAGTTATTTTTACTTTTTTTCTCCTTTATTTTATTCAAGTTATTTCAATAAACGGGTTTAACATGGTTGCATAGATAATTTCAATTAAATGTTTTGGATGAAATATAAGCAATTATTGATGTAGTTTTATCTACTCATTTTTTATGTGACCTTACTTGTATGAAAATGAATTATTATGCAACTGTCAATTCTGTATTCATGCTTATATGTTAAACTCAATAAAAAATATTTTAAAAAGAAAGGAAGCCAAATATAGAGAGAAAGAATTATATTAAATGTAATACCCCCATCCCTGTTCTCGATTTTCCTACAAGGGAAAATATCCTCTTCACTTCAACTCTCTCAATATCATCTGTATCTTAATTAAATCCACTGCCATTCTTCTAAATTCTAGCAGATACAAATCTAGCATCGTCTGTCATCTATATTAATAATTTGAATAAGAATGTAGGTGCCATAGATAATAAGTTTGCAGATGACACCAAAATTGGTGGTGCAGTGATAAAGGTTATCCAAGATTACTAACAGGATCTCGATCAACTGGGAAAGTGGGTCAAATTATTGCAGATGGAATTTTACTTAGATATGTGTGAAGTGAGCCTACCTGGAAAAAGATGTAAAGCGAAGAGATCAGAGGTATGGGTACACAGTTCTCTGAAAGTCTGGGGTGGCATAGTAGGCGTGGCAGTTAGCGCAACGCTCTTACAGCGCCAGTGACACAGGTTCAAATCTGGCGCTGTCTGTAAGGAGCCTGTATATTAGCGTTATATCTGCCTGGGTTTCCTCCAGATGCTCTGGTTTCCTCTCACCCTTCAAAATGTGCCAGGAGTTGTAGGTCAATTAGGTGTGATTGGGTGGTGTGGGATCATGGACTGAAAAGGCCTGCCACCATGCTGTATTTTAACATTTTAAATTTAAAAAGTTGCAACACAGGTAGACAGGGTTGTAAAGAAAGGGTATGGCACAATTGCCTTCATCAGCAATAGCTCTGACTACAAGAGTTGGTGTGTCATGTTTCAGCTGTAAGAGATGCTGGTAAGTCCGCACTTGGAGTATTGTGTATACTTCAGGTCAGTGAGCTATAGGAAGAATGTTATAAAGCTGGAAAAGTGTAGAAAAGATTGGACAGGAAAAGATTGCAACAAGATAGTCTGCAGTGGCTATAATAAATGCACAAAGGTGCTGGAGAAACTCAACAGGTCCCTGACACAGAGCGACCTGCTCAGGGAAAAGATGTTGCCAGGATTGAAGGGATTGAATCACAAGGAGTGATTGGTTTGGCTAGGACTGTTTTCCATGGAACATGAGAGGCTGACGTGTGACCTTATAAAGGGGTATAAAATTATGAGTGACACAGATAAAACAGATGGTCATAGTCCCATAGTAGGGGAATCTAAAAGTAGGTGAAGGTGAAAGAGGAAAGATTTATTTGCCACTAACTTAACCCACCTACATCCCTTTGTCACCTGTAGCATCCTCTTTACAGCATACTTTTCTCCCCTCTCACTATCATTCCTCTCTCGTCTCCCATAGCTTCTCTGGTTCACTTTCACTATCTGACTTTCTGCTTTCAGTATACCTTCGACTTCCTTTGCCAGTCTAGCTATCCAAAATTCTCTATCTATTCATCCTCCCCTGTCTTATGCCCATTCTCACTACTTCCTATCTTAATTTCAATCACACAATTTCATCCCATTGCTATTTTAGCCTCATTATGCGTCATCATTCACTGTTTCAGGGCCTCTTTCACTTGATTTCCACTTGTTGTACCTTCCAGTGCATTTATCATTTCAGTAAAATATGCTTCCATATTAATAAATATTGAAGTTTGACATCCGTACATAATTCACTTCTGCAACAGCAGAAAACTCTCTCTCTCACCACTTTTAGTCATCGTTCTTCGTTATATGTTTTTGATGCCATTCGTTACAATGCTGTGAGGATATGGTTAATATATCAAGCGATTTTTTGACTTACTGAGAATATCAACTTAAGGATATCAATAAAAATGGAACCCATTTGTTACCTGGGCAGCTTTTTTTTAAATCTTAGGGAAGCAGCTTGTATAATGAGCTCATGAGAATGTGAGTTGTGCTTATGGGATCAGAGACTTTGCTGACTCGGTTATAGAGAAGTATCTTTCTGTTGCTTCATCTTCTTACCTCCAGCAGGTGAAACCATTAAAATAGTCTGATTTAATAGCCCATTAAAACTCTCTAATTGGCTCTGAAAGATGGCGATCACTCACCAAATGCACTTATACATTCAATGGTAGATCCAATGCTTTCAGTACTCAGAAGTGACATTCTGAGATGGTATTCCAAATCTGGCCACTAATATATTGAGAGGGGAAAAGAAACAATAAACAAAATTGTTTAGGATATTTTAACATCACCTCCTTCAATTCCAATGTTTACCCTATTAGCAAAGGTTCGGGGGGAAACCTGCTTTGGGCTCCCCTTCAGCTACGTTTCAACAGTTGATTTCATTCAATACACCTGCTCAATAACGGACAGCCACATTGAAGTGGAAGACGAGTATGCCTATTCTACTGCACCTTTGCTGAGATAGTAAAGGACAAAGTGGAGGAAGGTGCTTGAACAATTTTTTTTTTAAATTATGGTACATTGGAGGTTTTTGGCACCACTGGCCTTTAACTGAGCTCCAAGACCTATTGCTATTAAACTCTTTTACCACTCTGACTTCACTCCCTGCAGAAGATCGTAAAATGAATCCAATATGTGAATAGAGAGACATAAAGACTGTAGCTTCTGGAATCTTGAGGAAACAATGAGCTGCTCAGTGGATCAGGCAGTGTCCATGGGGAGAAATTATGAGTCCACATTTCAGGTCAGTATGCTTTATCGAAACTGCTGAGTTCCTCTGGGAGCCCATTGCTTGCCCTTTATGTTAATAGCCCTGAGATTGGAAGATCAATGATGCTCGATCCACATCTTAGTGACGGTTGTGCATCTAGCTCCATTAAAAACAAATGACTCATGGAGATGGAGCTGATTACAAGACTGGAGATGTTGATCCAGAACTGGCTAGCCTTCAGTGAAGCTAGAGATTAGAATTTTTCACTTTATCCTAACAAGAAATGGAGGATATGACGCAGACTCCCATTGAGGTTTGATAAAATTGTGTCAAATTCAAATAGTTCCTTCAAAAGCAAAATTGAATGAATACTTGACTGAAAATAAGAATGAAGGTTAACAGCATTAGTCCATTGGTCCTAAGCTGGCAGGATAGAAACTTTCTAGAGAGCAATTAATACATTTAACAACATAAAATCTATTCTCAGATTGATACCCTGGAGTTTTTATTTAATAACCTTCTAGACACAAATTAAAATCCCAGTATTTTATCTTCACTTAATTTATTTCTCATCTATCACAAAATGCATGTTTGTAATGGTACTCATAAATTTCTATCGGGAATGATTTGCTGACTCTTTATCTCTGGTGAGGTTCCTTGATTCCATGAGTACATATTGGCATTTCACAGTATCTCACCGTGAATGAGAATGTGGAAAATCAACCTTATATAGTGTTTTCCTTGGCACCATATGTGTGAGTAGGTGTCAAATTTATCAAAGTGTTAATTTTCAAGTTCAGAGTGAGGTGGAATGGGAGAAAGTGGGAAGCGCGCCCCAAGGTTTCTATTCCCACAGTTCTTGGTGCATCAATCACTGTTCCATTAAGGCACTGTAAAAATGAGCTATAATTTAGTCATTTACTAGATGAAAACACTTCTTTCGATAATATTGTCCATGAGGTCATTGTGCTGGAGTGACTAACTTTCACTAAATTTCAACCACTGTTTGAAGTCCGTTTTGAGTTTAACATGAATAAGAATGAGTTTCAAACTAACTATGGAAAGCAACAAACAATGGAGTACTGGATTGATTGGCATTGATCTCCTGGTGGGGGTGGGGGGGGGGTGATGTGAGGCGTTGGTCTCTGTCTGCTCTATTAGCACAGCTTTGATTGCCAACGCTGCCTTAAATTTGCTGCCCACCTGTTTATTATTACTGTGTTGTTAAAATAGGAAGGAAAACGCTTTTATTTCTGTAATATCAGAAGGTTTTTTTGATATAAATTACAGCATTCTTAGTGGTGGATGGATGTTAACAGCTTGACGAATAAATAAGTGGAATCTACAGCAACATGGAAAAGAACATGGACAGCACAAGTTTTTAAACATTTCCATTTTTGGCCAGTTAGCAGAGGAAGTTTTATCATGAGTAAGAACATACAGAAATGCTGGAGGAACTCAGCTGGTGTCCTAGCATCCCCATGAGGTAAAGATATAGGCCTGAGCCCTTCCTCAAGGTATAAGCAAAAAAACAGGAAGGTGTTTTTTTCTACCTCCGTATTACACAGTCAGTTTGTTTCTTTTCTTTATTTGTTTACATGTGTATATTGAGTTTTCACTTTTGCACAGCCAGTAAGTGGTAATTCTGCCTTGCCCACAGGAAAAAATAATCTCAGGGTTGTATATAATGTCATGTATGTACTCTGACAATAAATCTGATTCTGAAATCTGAATGGAGAATGACAGGGGAGGGAGTCCAGAACAGCAGCCAAAAGGTGGTCATTGGATTTGATAAGGTGAGAGCCTTCTCAATATTTATCAACTGCTCACATTTATGTAGCACTCTTCTTGGGTTGGAAAAGATTACAACGTCTTTATAGATTGTGGGGGGTGGATGTAGAAACCAAACAGAAAGAGAATGGAAGAGCGGAGATATGAGGAGTTGGCAAAAGAGTTCATAATTTTTAGGACGCTACTGACACTGCGGAACAACATTTATTGCACCCTCCTATTTGCCTCTGACCACTGGCAATATCAGACAGATGCTGTAAGACAGGGTGACTGAAGATAGTAAGCAAATCAGCTGGGTTTTTCTGACGTGAGAAACTTTCATTGTCATTTTCTGCTTCCATACAAGTTACTAACATATAACATAACATAACAATTACAGCACGGAAACAGGCCATTAGGCCCTTCTAGTCCGCACCGAACCAAACACTCCTTTCTAGTCCCACCTCCCTGCACGATGCCCATAACCCTCCATCTTCTTCTCATCCATATACCTGTCCAACCTTTTCTTAAATAATACAATTGACTCCGCCGCCACTATTTCTCCCGGAAGATGATTCCACACAGCTACCACTCTCTGAGTAAAGAAGTTCCCCCTCATGTTACCTCTAAACCTCTGCCCCTTAATTCTTAACTCATGTCCTCTCGTTTTAATCTTTCCTCCTCTTAACGGAAATAGTCTATCCACATCCATTCTGTCTATCCCTTTCATAATCTTAAATACTTCTATCAAATCCCCTCTCAACCTTCTACGCTCCAAAGAATAAAGACCCAATCTGTCCAATCTCTCCCCATACTCCAGATGCTTAAACCCAGGCAACATTCTGGTAAACCTTCTCTGCACTCTCTCCACTCTGTTTATATCCTTCCTATAATTAGGCAACCAGAACTGCACACAGAACTCCAAATTAGGCCGCACCAACGTCTTATACAATCTCAACATCACCTCCCAACTCCTATATTCCATGCAATGATTGATAAAGGCCAGCATACTAAAAGCCTTCTTCACCACCCTATTCACGTGAGTTTCTACCTTCAGGGAACGATGTACCGTTACTCCTAAATCTTTCTGCTCTTCTGTATTCCTCAATGCTCTCCCATTTACCACATATGTCCTATTCTGATTCTTCTTACCAAAATGAAGACACTTTTGATTTCAATTTTCCAAAGTGAACCAATAAGCAGGTTTTCATGCAAATGGAGGGAAGGAAGTAACAAAAGAAAGGTGCTAGAGCAAGGTCACAGGGAGAAAAAGTGAGACTGAAGATTGCTCTGGTTGGTATAAAGGAGTCAGATGAGGTTGGGTCAGGTTAGGTTGCAGATTCAGGAGTGAAATTTAAACCTACAACCTTCCGAATTAAAAGCAGGGAAAGGAAAATGATTGTTTAGCATAAACAACTTGATAATAGATTGGATGCACGGAGTAAATTTGGTGCAAAGGTGAAGAAGTAAGCTAAGTTCTGCACTATAAGGCTTTGCCTGAAGTAATAGTTCAGCCTGATGTTATTGAAGCTAGTGTGTAAACCCATAGTTATTGAACAATATACTGTTGTACAGTTATCACTGTGAAGTGTCAAAATACTTAGTTGTATAAATTATATAACGTGTCATTTTCACAACACCTGCCTGCTCCCACTAACTTATCCAAGTCATCTTGGATTCAGATTTCCTCAAGACGGCGAAAATGACAAAATTTCCCACTTTAAATTATTCTCAAGTATATGTGTTCTACAGTTTTAAAAAAAATACAATATCCAAGTCAGAAAAATTAAAAATTAATTTTACTGTCTTCTTACTAATATTAGTTCATAAGCTATGGGGTCTTCATTTACAGTACATTGCTCACAGGGTATAATTAATACGTCTTAAGGATAACATATTACTGAAGTATGATAATTGTGACTACTTTACATATGCAAAGCAGGTTAATTAGAAACTATCCTTCCGCCTGCAACTCTGAAAGCACAATCCCATCTTTATAAAACTTGGAACATATGATTATTATTGGAATCTGGATAATATCCTGATGAGGTACACTAATTAAATGTGATTTGCATATTAACTGCATTAATTAGAAAATGGATTTTCACCTGCAACTCCAAAACTCCAAATACTATCTTTATGCCATAAGAGATAATGTTTTAATTAGAGATCCCAATTAAATTACATTTACATATGTAAATTGTGTTAATTAAA
Organism: Narcine bancroftii; assembly: GCF_036971445.1. Taxonomy (NCBI): domain Eukaryota; kingdom Metazoa; phylum Chordata; class Chondrichthyes; order Torpediniformes; family Narcinidae; genus Narcine; species Narcine bancroftii. Next base: position 89,174,445 of record NC_091478.1, on the reverse strand, counting down.
AACCTATTTTTGTCAATGTCTCAAAATTGCAAATTGTACCTCTATAAATTTTAGACATTTTAAGCATGCAGAACAACTTGATATTATGCAATTCCACCTTGTCAGACCTTCCAGCCAATCATCACCTCTCCACATTTACTTCTTCCAGCTGTTATATAGCTTTTTGCTTCTTAATAAAGGATTGACCCATTTCATTTATGTATTAAAGTTATAAGGGTATCTAAGAATAGTAAGTTATGAATGAAAAATAACCATGAAATGCTTCATTATCAGCCCACAAAATTATAATTGATATAAAAAGATTATTATATAAAATAATGGAGATTGATATTCAAGGGCAGATCTTCACTGCACTTGGCCGCTGGATTTTAAATTTTTCCAAGTTATTTGTTCACTTTTAAGCTTCTAGGAACCTACCGCACTTTTAATTGGCTGAAATAAGGAGGCCATTAAATAAACTCTAACGAAAGACCAACATATAACTCTTGGTATATGACATAAGTCTGATAAGTAATCATAAGGACTTAACAACATTAGTGGGTTCCCACCATTATTTCTGGGATCACTCTGCAATTTGTAGTCTTCCACGTGTACAGGTAAGCTTTAAATGGTTTTTTTTTCCTTCTACTTTCCTTAACGGTACAAAAGGACAGGGAACTTGGAGCACTTTAGTCAAAGACAAATCAGTCTACCCCATTGCAAAACATTTCTGATAGCTGATCATGCCACAGAAGATCTGTGGGTGAAACAGTGCTTCCTACCAATGGGGTATGAAGTCAGGCAGTATGGCATATAAGGAGTTAAAATATCCCAGGCTTCATTTCTAGGGCAGTATATAAGAGCAAGGATATAAATCACATCATTAATCATCTATCAAAAGATAGCCAAGAACAAGAACCAGGCCCTCAGAGAGCTGGTAGAGCATGTTGTCAAAATGGAGAAAAGCCCATGGACACTCAGGTGATCTGTTAAAGGAGTGAAAAATACCTTATGCTCCAACTAAAAATATGACATCTGGAAAAATGAAACTTCTTGGAAAATAGCCCTCATCTTATAGACCTCCTGTGCGGTTTGACATGACAACAAGATTCTTTGGAGAAAATACATCGGTCATTTAAAGCTATTTTATTTCATGCTCAATTGGTAATAAAGCAAAAATTACTTTACACATATTTGATACTGCTTTGGGTCAATGTTACAGCAGTTAGTGCGCAAGAAAGGTTTCTGTGTTTGTTCAGGGACTGACTTGTTTCACATCCACGTGCATGATGTAGCCCTCAGTGATGGCTACTTCAGAAATCACTTGTTCTGTTCCTTGCATTGATGTAAAATTAAATCTCAAAACCAGCTTTTCTACCATATAGAATTGAATTGAATAGCCTAACAACACCTCTTCTTGTTAAAGTTCTGAGCCACTGTAACGGGAGAAAGACACTGTGCACTCCTGAGTACTCGATAGATCAAAATCCCCTTGATGCAAAGTTTTGAGATCAGCAGCGAAATATGAAAGGTCAGAGGGTAAAGATGGACCTTGAGCTCTTAGCTCTGTGAAATAAATGATGTGTATGATTTTGACACTGTAAACTGATCAGCAGTATGACATGGGTGTTCGTCAGAAGATAAGAAGCTTTAAACATTTTTACTTTTTAAAAATCATATTATCATCACTAACTCATCTTATTAAGTCAAAATCTTGAGCGTACAGAAACCTTTGAAAGCACGCTTGCTATTTCCCGCTAAGAACATACATTTTAAATATCATCCTTCATGTAGAGAAAAGGTGATAGTTATCATTTCTAAAGAGGAGATTGAAAAGAGTGGCTGAACAAAAAAGAGTCCAGTGCCACTGATAGTGGAGCTGCTGCTTCACAGCTCCAATGTTCAGTCCTGACCTCCAGTGCAATCTATATGGAGTTGGCATGTCCTCTCTGTAGTCGGACGGATTTCCTCAGGCATCCTCCCACATCCTAAAGTTGTGTGAGTTGATTAATTGTCCACTTTAAATTGGCCCTAGGATGAGTGGATCAATAGTAGAATCTGGCAGGGTGGGGGAGGGGTGGGCAGTTAATGAAAATATATTGTACTGCTTTAAACATTGAACATGAGCTTCAAACTCTGGGTTAAGAAATCCTTCCCACACTCTATATTTGCATATCCGCAATTATGAGGTTGATTCCGTTCTCCCTCAATATGGAATGTTGGTGCTGCTGAGCATGAAGTGGAAATCTAGTGAGTTTCTCTTTTGTCCATTCTCCTTAAAAAGAACACTGCCCTTCCCTTCATTTCACCCTTAAAATGAAAGATTACACTACCATCCCAATAGATTTTGTTAAATGAGTATCAATTGTGGAACTTTGATTGCTCAATGTACTGCCTGGGTTGAGTGAGAAACTTTATGGAGCTGAAATAGATCATTGGAAATGCTGACCATCTAGCTGAAATATCCCTTGCAACTTTGATATCCACGAGAATCCAAGTTTTTCCCTTACTGGTACCAAATGAAATCTACTAGTATTCAAGCTCAAAGTCATAATTCTCAGCTCAAAAAAATTCCTGTACAGATGTAGTCTTGTATATTAATGCCATTTTGCATGCACATTGATCCATTCATCCTTCCCACCTTCAGAGTAAACAGATTCTCGTGCATGTTACATACACAATTTTACTCACGGCTATTTGATTCTACCTCTAACCCCAGTTATCCTCAATCAAAGCAGTCTATTTTAACAGATGGCATGCTTAAACATCAAAGTTGAAAAAAGGGTATTTTAAAATTAATTAAGTTTCACGAAACTGTTCAAGCAAACTAGTAATGCTATTAACCATAAAACCTGCAATGGCCACATTTAGGAAACGGAGCTGAAGAACTGATGGTTTTATTTGCTCTATTCACTCCACTGTTCATATCATAACCTCTCTGAAATGTGGGGCAATGCTTCCAATACTTCTGCAACACGCACACAATGTAAATGAAACTACCTGCTGTGGTGTCCAAAGGTGTGTGTACAAGACAGAGTGTTCATCCTCTTTCGCAGTTTCTTACATATTTGTACGGCTTGATATAATTACTTCATTCATTTTCAAGATGTTACTCGTGCATCTGAAAGGTATTAATGGATCACCAACATGCGCCTAACTTCCTGCCCTATTACAATGTAACTCTGAGAAGCAACAAGGAGAGGATAATTGTTCCTGTTTGTGATGGGCCAGTTCATCTGACCTAGTAATCGGTTTACGTTTTCAGAATTTACCTGGTTTTCTGGTTGGAAGATGGCCATACTAGGGGAGATGTATGGTAATCTTTGACCTTCCCACCACCTCCTGAACCATTCAAGAGAATTGTTTACTGCATCTTTGAGTCCCATTGAAGCTTGGATTCTCAGAACCTTGGAGCCAGTGGACAACCAGTGGACAACCTCTGCTACCAATGATTTTAGCAACACCTTTGGACCCATCTGGAGAACTGAATGCAGAAGGTGTCTGGTTGAGTGAGAAAAGAGTGGGCCCTAGACTCAGTCTGATACATTAGGATGGGGCAGTGGAAGGGATAGGGAGTGAATGGTTCACAACAAGAGATCACAAGACTTTCTGGTGGCTTCTTTCTAATTACAAGAGAGATTGGAGTTTACCTTGAGTACCTTCCAAAATTATTAAATTTTTATATTGCTCTTCCACCTTCCCTACTATCCCACCAATTATCCAGATCAATCTCAAGACTGTGCCTTGTATTTCCCTTTTCATTGGGCATGGTCCATTGATTCACATCCAGCTCTACTCAAACACAGGGCAATGGTTTCCATGACAATTACCCGTGAAATGATAGAAATTGCATTAGCCCTCATCATGTACTGATGATGTCTACTTCCTGCAGGAACTTGGTGTGATGGGAGGGGGGTTGGTGGGGGGGGGGGGGGAGAAATGTGTCAAAATTGGGAAGCGTTCGTGTGGATTGAAGTGGAGAGAAAAGGGTAACAGCTGACTGGGACATCAGGCCCAAAGAGTCAAACACATTCACATTCTTACCTTCAATGCCTCATAACTGCAGAGTTACCCAAAACTGTTGAAGTATTATAACCATATAACCATATAACCATTTACGGAGCGGAAACAGGCCATGTTGGCCTTTCGAGTCCGCACCGGTTCACTGATTTTGTGCGCCCTCTTCAGGCATTGGTCCCGGTAGATCTTCATTCAATGCCGGTGGAATCAGATAAGAGCAAAACTATGAGCAAACAGATGATTGGAAGAAACCAAAATCATCCTCCAATAACAATAGAATCGTTTTTTTTTATTTCTCTGTTCTCCAGCATTTCACATGGTGCAATGACATCAACACTGCATTGATGTCATCCTAAATCATCAAATTAAAATAACTCCTGAATCTAGTTTTCTGTTTGGAATCAAGGTAGAAAAAAAAACCTAGGATTTTAGAGTTGATTCTTCTTTCTTTTCTTTGGCTTGGCTTCGCGGACGAAGATTTATGGAGGGGGTAAAAAAAGTCCACGTCAGCTGCAGGCTCGTTTGTGGCTGACCAGTCCGATGCGGGACAGGCAGACACGATTGCAGCGGTTGCAAGGGAACAGCGGTTTACCTAAAAAGCTAAATATAAGCCATTCAAAACTATTACATTAACAAAGCATGTTTAAATCCAATGTGAAAATTGGTATATGTTTCAGCAGACAACACACCAATCAGTGACAATTTACATTATTATCCTTTATATTAACAGAATATGCAGGTTAATAATTAACATAAAATACCGTCAAACTGAATCACAAGACAGCATTACTCCTTCCAGCCATGTTTGATCAAGGACACAGTTTTATGTTGAACAGTTTATTCATTTGCTCTGCTCTAGTTTCTCTCAGCTAGCAGTTCATAAAATGACTTACAAGTAATAAGTTGCAAATTGGGCCACAACTCAGAGACTAACCGGTGTATTTCATGGGTATTTGAACAGCAGCATGAAGTACTGTAAGCATCTGTGGAATGTGCGCACTGGATTATATTTTTATAAAAACTCTTTCTTTGTCAAGATTTTGATATAAACTGGTGTTATATTCATTCAAGCAGGATGTTGCTTTAAGGAGGAACTAAACAAAAGTGATGCATTCCAAACACTTATTGTGTTATTCTGTCATTTATCTCCTATTTCTTTATGCAATGTTTTCTTCCTTTTGTGATCACAGTAATGGCCTAATTAGGTCTCCTGCGTTGCCATGGCATTTTGGCTAATTTTTCTCAGATAGGTATTGTCAACGAGAACTTCTATCTCTATGTAGCACCATCAATGGTGCCACCAATGATATTTTTCTTTACCACCGTCACCTGGATAAGAATTATATCAGTGTGACAGAAAATCCACTTAAAGATCCAGATTCTAACCGAAATGCTGCACAGGCAAAACTAAATTAGCATACACAGACCTAATAAGAGAAGTGGAGACAAGATAACCACGAAGATAGCATTTGCAGAGTTTGTCACATCCTGCAGAGCAGCATTCCCTTGCCCATCGATTACAGGGCGCGTGAATGGGAAGAATTCCACAGCGCAGCTGTTCCAGACTTGACCAAACATCCCTCACCATCATGCTCTCAAGCCCAATGAAACTTCATTGGAACATCTAGGCACACAACAACAAAAAGTAGACAACCTCATAACTTCAAGATAAATGTGCATAAATATATTTTCTTAATTTTTTTTTTGTTGTCAGCCTGAAAGTGAATGAGCAACTTTACTTCCGTTGCACCCAATTTTCTTTCCCACTGTGATCAACCAACAAGATTGAGAGGGGTATAATCTGGGTTCCACTGCACTTTGGCAGATCAATTTCAGCACTTACTGCAATGCAAGAATCATTTGTACTAATTCTTGGCTCTGTCAGAACGTAAAGCAGCATTACAAAAAATAAAATGTTCCTATATTATGTTCCACTGCAACTGCAAGCCTTTCCTTTCATGACAACACAGGACACATTGAGGATCAGAAAATCAGCATAAAGACACAAGAAATGTTTCATTATAAACACAAGGCTCAACCCCCGCAAGGTCTCCATTTTGATTTCTATATTTACAATGACATATCCACACAACCAATAACATCGTATTAGTCTCTGACTTGGGTAAATACTTTGACTTAAAAGAAAACCTTTAAGTTCCCATACTTTTTCACTGATGTCTGAATGGATATTGAGTGAAAGAAAATCTATAGAAAATCTATATGATGAATTATAAATGCTGTCTGCTGAAAATATGCAAGAATTCAATATCTTTTAAATCAAATAGAAATCTGAACATTCATTATACTCAAGAGACATATGCACATCTTGTACCTTCTTCAAGAAATTCAGCTCCCCAGTTTTGTAAGATAATTGGCCATTGGTGATTTTATTTTAAACTGCATGAGAAAGGAAGTAGTGTAAGAAGGAAACAAAAATAATCAAGGAGATAATTCTCTTGAATGGTTGACTAAGCTCCGTGAAGAAGTGTTGAAGAAATTCTGAATTGTCTGTGTGCATGGACGAGTGCCAGCAGCTCAGAGATTATGATGTTATTATAAAAACAGTATGCTTTAAGCTTACTTGATAAATATTTAGTCACAAAACTCCAATCTCAAATATATTTGAACATTTTCTAGAATAGTTAATTATAAAGTGTTTAAAATGGGAATGGGGAAAAGCATGCTTCTGTTACCTGAAGACGGAGATGATGGGTTTGGACTATCATCCTGTGTACTTCCAGTCACAGAGAAGCTGCCTGCAGTCATGTTATCCTCTGTTACATTCGCTGATCCAGGTGTGGTTGATCTGCTCACAGACTGGGAATCTTGATCACTTCCAGAGCCACGCCGTTCATCTAAAGCACCCGGGACACCTTCATCTCCGGGTTTCCTTCCCTTCTTATGCACTCTGGAATGGACAACGACTTGATGATAGGTTCGAAACACTCGACCGCAGTCTGGGCATTCAGTGGGCTTTTCTTTCATCGTTCCATGGTTTTGTCCTAATCCAGAGATTTTATATTCCAGGCTTTGATTCATTCCTTGTGCCATGAATTCCCTGCTTCCCATTACATCATCTTTACCTGAATTGTCATTAATGTTGGTTCTTTTAGGACTTTGAATCAGGTCTCCATCTAGCTTCTGCTTTGCTTTCTCTCCAGCTCCAAAGACAAATTCTCCTTTGTCCTTGTCAACACGGGCAACTGCACTGGGCAGATTTTCTTCCTGACCTAGATGCAGGTGCTTCTTGGGTAGAGCAGCTTGCTCCATGACCATTCCTCTTGTCACCAGCTGCCAGGCCTGGTAGCTGTTTACTGGATCAAACTCGGCCACACGGGCTACTGCCTGCAAACGTTCCATGCAGCTCGCCTTTAAAGGAGGTGCCAGGGTCAAACAACCCAGCAAGGAACGCTTGTCTCCTTCCACTAGTCCGCGTGCTCCACTGCTCACAGGCACTAATAGCTTTCCAAGCATTTCCTTTTCCTTTCTCGCCATTTCTGTTTTATTATAATGAAGTTGACTTTGTTCGTTTAAGCTCAATTTATCTGGTGATAAAAAACCACTCTGTAAACAAGATACATATGCTGAATACACATTCGAGTGGGAGTCTTGCACCATATTGTTTGGACTCACGGGAACCTCTGTGTCATTCTGAGATGTGTTCTTTACAGCTAATTTGTTGAGATGGACTTTCATGTGGTTTTTGAGAAACCATGGCTCCTTGAATCGTCGACCACAGATCTGACAGCTGTGTTCAAAAGAATCTTTGTGCTTTCGCATGTGACCTTTCAGGAACCAAGCCTGGCTAAAGACCTGGCCACAGACCTCACAGCGAAATTCATTGCTGGTTTGCTCTCCATTTCCACTTGACCCTTGGCCCGGCACAGACTCAGCAGTTATGTGTGCTTTCTCCACGTGACTGATCAAGTCTTCCTCTTGAGAGGCAGCAAACTCGCAAAGAGTGCACTTGTAAGGTTTGTGGAGGATTCGGATATGACGGTCCAGCTCCTCACGTTTCTTAAACTTCCCCTTGCAGAAGGTGCAGCGGAATCCCATGGCAGTCGCTGCTGGTTCTTCCTGTGTACCTGCTGGCTTGGGGCTGCAAATTGCATTGGAGGCATCAGAGCTGCTTTGACTGGCTGGTAAAGGCAAGCTGCTGGAGCTAACCACAGCCTGATGTTGTTTCCCATCAGGCCTTGGCTGGCCAAGGCCACCCTTCATCTGCTTGTCCCTCAGGATGGCCCTCTCCTCCAGCTCGTGCAGTAGCCTATTTTCTTCTCTGACCCGCCCACGACCTTTCCCAAGATTCCCAAGTTTGTGAGTGCGGAGATGAATCTTCAAGTTACCTTTCTGAGCTGCCCTGTGATCACAATAAGGACATTTGAAGGGCTTCTCTCCAGTGTGAGTGCGCATATGGAGAGACAATATGCTGTTAAACCGAAAGCGCTTGCCACAAATGGGGCATGGGTACTTCCTTGATTTTTTGGCATCGTCTTCAGTGCCATTCATCTGTGAAATTATCCCCAGGTTCTGTCCATTTAGGAAGTGCTGTAAATCAACCCTCCCATTCATACCTAAATTAGCGTCTATGTCTGTATTCAGCTGATTTGCCAGCAAGGTCATTTGATGACTGATTGGCTGGTTGGCCACTGTTGGGTGACGTTTTTCCTCTAGTCCAATTGCTGCTTTCTCCTCAGGATTTTGTCTGCTCTGGAGATCTGGAAAGGCATGTCCCAGTTGTGTTGTCAACTGATGCAGTTTCTGGGTTGTTGGATACTGGCCATTTAGTACTGGTTTGTTGAGCTGGACATCAGCTTCAGGCACTGCTGAAGATACACCAAGGCACAAACTTGCTTCCTCCATTCCTAATGTACAAAACAAAAAGGATCTGTTAAGTCTGTATAGGATCTTAGCAAAGCACAGAAATGTAAATATAATTTCATTACAAAATAACAACTCTTTAGATTTAATACTCCATTGACTTCACTGATTAAATACCAGTTTTACGCACACACATAGATAAAACAGCTTGGCCTTAATTTACAACCATCAAATAAAAACATTCACCTTTTTGTCTATACTTCAGAAAACAGAAGTTCAACATTTGGGTTTTTGCTTCTTTTTTTCTGTTGATTATTAATATTTGCAATTCTGAACAAAGAAGACACACTAAATTATTCCCAGTGCCTGTGTCAATTTTACATCATTTTATATCAGTTTCTGCTTAGCTAATACAATTTAAAACATTTATCCAATGTGAGTATCTATGTGTTAATTTATGATTATTGTCAGGAGTATGCCAGGCATAATATTGAAATGATAAATAAATGAATTGTTAGTGACCTTCTAAATCAAGATAACTAAAAATTTCAGCAAAAACGAAGGCTTTTGACAAAAGAAAGGCAGTTTGTTTAGGTTAATTGAAGCAATACCTTTCAAACCTGATTAGTTTTGCTGCTTTGGAAATGTATCGACTGTTGTAACTATCTGTTATAACTAAGCTTCAAAAAGATATTATAAATATAAGAAGCTCAAAGATGTAGGTTAAGCTTACTAATGTTTAATAATGCACAAATATGTTACATTATATGTTAGCACATGGCTTTTCACGTTTCAATGGTCATTGGCTAAATGGAAAAACCAATCCTCCTTCTTAAAGGAGCACATCATCATTTTGGAAGCAGAAAATGAGTCAGTAATATATGTGAGATTATAGCTTCAACATATTAAGCTAAAGGACTACTGTGCATCTTATCCTTCTGTTTTGTCATTATGGTCAGCCAGGCCACATGAGGTTTAACTCCACTTTGGCAGTGATATTGAAATTCCTCAACAGTATTGGATAGAGTCATATCCTTACATACCTATGTTCTAAAGAGATTTCTTCACATTAAAAAAAGATAGAAAGAACATATTAAAGATTAAATATATTCTTGTACTGGGCATCTGATATGATGATAAACCTCTGCTCAGGGTAATCTAATCGCTGAAAACATTTGAACAAAAATAAACCAAGGATTTCAGTTTGTAAATTAGTCAAGAGGGTCAGGATACTGAAGAAGGACATTTTATTTTCTGCCTGCTAAAGTCAACATCATGGATGTTACAATGTTTAAAAATAATTTAACCACAAATATGGACCATCTCTGTGAAGTTGATCCTCCAGCACAATATATCGCACCAAATAAGGTTTAGAGTGTTATGATTTAATTGGCCATGGTCTGTGCAGAAAGGAATGTTGAAGTTAAACTAGGAAATCCTGGTTGGAAATCAAAAGCAAGGAACTGAAATGCCAAGTTTAATCCAATCGCGCTTTTGCATTTATCCAGTCACTTCTGATAGTTGGCGGCCTCCGATCAAATCATACACGGCAGGCAACACTATTCTGAGGATTTGATTCCACTTCTACAAAAAAAATTAGAGGCTGCCTGCAATTTTATTGCAAATCTGTTTCTTTTAACACCTCTTAGCCCTATTCTGCTATGATTTGGGAAGATGGACATATGGGCTGCAAGCTCTGGCACAGCTCTGTCATTTTGCCAGCATGATGGAGAGGTACGAAGATATGAAGAGCAGTGCCAGTTTTCTCACTTAGTGGCCTGGCTAGGAACTGATGAAACTTGACACATATGCTGTTTAGTGATTTGAGTGTCGGCAACAATTGGACTGCAAATCATAGAGAGCACCAGTCAACAGACGGCTTTTAGTTAACTATCTGATACACATTCTCACTAATCATACAGTTAAATTTAATCAATTGAAATAAATTTCTGTGGTGTTATATCATTATTTGGATTTTTTAGAGCCAAGGAACAAAACTTAGTGATGTAAATCGATGACTAACTTCACCATTTTTGGTTGTATTTCATCTTGGTTTGAAGGAACACTGAACAACATTCTGAAACACAAACTTATACCCAGTCTTTATGATCAGGATAGTTTTACATTCAAAGGGGAAGAGTTCACAGTGAACATTTATAAGTGGACTCTGAATGAATCAGGGTAATTTAAGATGTAAGCCATAAAACTTGCATAGACCCTGGCAATAAAGATTGATTATATATTGTTTTCATTAAAATGTTATCTGCTATGAATTTGTAATGAGAGACTACAATAATAAGTAACAGTTAAATCCAGAACATGACAGTTAACCCCTTGAGAAGGGAAATATTTTATTTTCCCTCAGGAATTATCAAAGTTACTTGTACGTCAATTTTTGCCGTCGTTCCGGAAAGCATCGATGTCTGGAAATCAATTGCATAACACCGTCTTCGTCGCACACTCTCATAATTTGACCAAATGCTTAAGATTCAAGTTGCTCTTGCATCTGAATGTCTGTATTGGATACGTGAGATCTTTCCCTATACCGCGTTGCTTTTGGATAACTGGAGAAATTTAGACTGTGGTGTCCTGGGATAGGCTGTAGTTAGTGACTTTTGCCACAACCTGATCTCTTCAATCAATGCCTGTCAGCTCAGTGAAATACTTACTCTGATCCATTGTGCCCACCTCCCCATCTTGCACCAACATCCTACTAAACCATCCCTGCCATCTTCAGCCCAATGATCAAGTCTTTAATTATCTGAATCACATGTCCAAACCTCATCTACAAGCCACAATGGAATTATCCCCATTAATGTTTACTCAGAACTGCCCCGACCAATATTCTCCCCTCCCCATTTCTTCCTCATCTATTTGCAAACCCCACCTTTGAAATAACAGAGTTCTGATAACTGACTTTCTTCTTCAAACCACTTCCATACCCATCTCCCAATCATCCCACCATGGCAATACAACCATCCTGATTATGTGGGTGGCAACTAAATCTCTCACCCCTCTCCTCTAATCCACACATCCTCAAATCCCAGCCTCCAAAAGAAATACAAGACACCACACTCTCAATGCAAGGCTAGTAAAAGAATGGCCCAACACAGTTTTCAAAATATCCCAATCTGCAATGGTATCGGTGTTCATATGCTTAATATTTCTTGCTCTTCTTCCAAATGATTGCAATTAGATTGAAAGTTCTAAGAGACAGTAGCAACTTTTTTAATCATGGCAGGAGGAATGGTGAGGCTGTGGTTAGGCTGGTCAAACATTCTAGCCAAGACCATCCATTCACACACTCATACTTCAAGCAGGCCTAACCCTATCATCGTCAAGGAAAGCAACCTTGCCTATATTTCTTCTCGTGTACCTAATGGTCTTTGTCCTATGACCATTGTTATAGCCCTCTGTTCCCTTTACAGATCCTCAAGTCACCAAACAAGAAATGAACGTAGACCTTCCACTTTTTGGAAAAATTTTCTTGAATGGAAAAGGACATTTCCTATTGCTGGTAACTTCCCTCAAAAATTACTGTAGAATACTATTCTTTGACATTATAATGAGGGGTTATATTTCGTGTATAATGGAAAATTTATCGCCCCCAAAAATCAATACTTTAATTATTACATTTTTGCTGTTCAGATAGTGGGAAATTGTTGACGTTAAAAAATATCTTTACTGAAGAAGATTTTAAGTCTCGCTTGCTGCTCATTGTTCTCCCCAATGTTCTCTCCAGTCCACTGGATGGAGTTCTCTATGATGGCAAAGGTGAGTGTAATCAAATCACTCCCTGTAATAAAAATGTCCTTTCAGATTAGACAGAGGTGCATTGTCTGTGACCATGGAGCGGCTTAGAGTGCAAGCTCTCCAAATTTCTTGGCTGCAAGATGCTCTTATGATGTTTAGAAACCAAGAAACTGAATTAGAAGTGATATAAAAGAAGCTTGAGTTGATTAAAACTTTGAATACTTTGTTTTTCTTTTCAGACAGGTGAAGAGCAGTAAATGCTATTTTCATTATGTCTGTCGACGCGTAATTATACAGTCCTGAGTTTAAAATTGTCACATCACTTTATTTTACAGCTCAAAAATTATAATTTTCTCAGGAAAAAGCTATAATTTTAATGAACATATGTTATCAAAAAGTCACTAAAATGCCACTTGAGAGGTTAGGTTACAATCTGTGCCACACACAGATCATTACCCATTATTCTTTTGTTAACAACTGGGCCTAACAATAGGAACAAATTAATCAAACCCATTTCCTCACCATTAAAATGTGAGGAAAATTCTTTAAATATCATTATTTGCTTCCTTGCCTTTTTTTCTTGACTTTCTAAATTGAATGACATGTTGGACATTGCTGCCCCTCTAGTTCCTTTCTTCACACTAACAAGAATTAGATAACATTTTCCCTCTCATGGTGACACCCAAACCTACCGGGGGAACTGGGTTACTACGGACATAAACATGGCCGAGAAAGTGCAGGAAGTGCTCAGTGCTACAGGCTTGACAGAGATGGAGGGAAGAGAGGAGGTGGGAGAAGTCGGGCGGTGGGAGGATCATGGGAGTTGTTCCTCTTTTGATGAGGAAAGACATAATAGTGATGAGCGACAATCTTCTTGGAAGATTGTCCAGTGAGACCACATGAGTAGAATGTAGAGACAAGACAGAAATGAAAGTTTTGATGGAACTATATGACAGTTTTCACCCCCCCCCCCCCCCCACCCCACAACCCAGTATTGCTGGGAGATTTAACTTCCCTGATATTGACTGGGTCATCCATAGGCTTAGATGGAATAGAATTTGTTAAGACTGCCCAAGAAAGCTTACTAAAGTAATATATTGGTGCTAACGCAAAGGGTGCAATACAGGACCTCCTCTAAGGGAACAAGATAGGGAAAGTCACTGAGTTCACAAGTGTAGCTTCCCCTCCACCACTATCAACTCAGCCATCACCCGCATTTCCTCCATTTCCTGCTCATTTGCCCTGGCCCCCCGCCCCTAGACACAACAAAAATAGAATCCCCCTCATCCTCACCTACCACTGCACCAGCCTCAGCATTGAACACATTATCTGCCGGAATTTCCAGCACTCACTACAGGATCCCACCTCCAGACACATTTTTTCCTCTCCTCCCCTCTCAGCCTTCCACAGAGACTGCTCCCTCTGCAATTCCCTCGTGCACTCATCTCTCCCCACCCATCACACCCCAGCACCTTCCCCTGTACCTGCAGGGGATTCAACACTTGCGTCCACACCTCTTCCCTCAACATGAAGCAAAATTTCACATACATCTAGAGGACTTATCTACTTCATCTGGTGCACCCTTTGTGACATTCTATATATCGGAGAGACTGGTCACAGATCGCTTCGCTCAGCACCTCCTCTCAGTCCGCAACCACAGCGACCTCCCAGCATCCAACCACTTCAATTCTGGGTCACACTCCCGCACTCATATGTTTGTCCATGGCCTTATATACTGTTCCACCTTGACCATACACAAATTGGAGGAACAACACCTTATTTTCTGTCTGGACACCCTCCAGCCATAAGGCATGTACATCGACTTCAATGCTTTCCATTAAACCTGCTCGCCTTTTCTTCCCCTTCCCTTTTCCTGTCCTTCCAGTTCTTTCACCCATACAGCCCTACCATCCCCCCCCCCCCCACCTATCATTTCCTGCCTTGCCACCACCCCCACCCTCCATCCTTTTGTTCGGACACTTGCCAGCATTCTCTCATACTTTGATGAAGGGCTCAAGCCCGAAACATCAGTTATATACCTTTGCCTTTGCTACATAAAGGACCCTGTTTGACCTCCTTAGTTTCTCCAGAATTTTGTGTTTTTACTTCAACCACGGTTTCTACAGAATTTTGTGATTTACTTTGAAGTACCAGTGGGGGCGCACTCAGGAAACCTGTGACCATATCTCCATTAATTTTAAAATTGTTATGGTGAAAGGTGGATCAGGTCCACAATTTACTGTCCTAAATTGACGCAAGGCCAATATGGAAGCAGTAACTTAAGGGTGGCTAGAAAGTGGGAGAGTTTCAACAGAGGGATGGCAAGATCAGACATTGCATGTCAGGCTGAAGGGCAAGGTTGGAAACTTCAGGGAATCTCGCATTCAATGTCACCCAAGCCAAAGAGCTGATTGTTAACTTCAGGAAGGGAAAACCAGATGTGTATGACCCATTGGTAATTAGGGGGATCAGAGGTGGAGAGGGTGAGCAAATGTAAGATCTTGGGTGTCACTATCTCAGAGGATCTTTCCTGGTTTCAACAGGGCATCATGAAAACGCACATCAGTGCCTCTATTTTCTCAGGAGTTTGCGGAGGTTTGGTATGACACCAGAAAACCTGAAAATTTTCTACAAATGTGCGGTGGAAAGTGTGCTGACCAGTTGCATCATAGTCTGGTAATGGGGACACCAATACCCCTGAGTATAAAGCCCTTCAAAAATAGTGGACACAGCTCAGATCAACACGGGTAAAAACCTCCCCACCATCAAGAACATATATGGGGAATGCTGCCATTGGAGAGCAGCAAAAATCATCAAGGATCCACACCACCCAGCACATGCTCTGTTCCCACTGCTACCATCATAGGAAAGAGGTATCAGTGCCACAAGACTCGTACCATCAGATTCAGGATCAGCTGCTACCCCTCCACCATCAGACTCCTAACCCACAAATACAATCGGGGACTCATACTTTTGCACTTTATTTGTGTTTTTTCTCTCTGAATTGCACAGTTTGTTTATATTTCTTTATTTGTTTACATGTGTATGTTTGGCACTGCTAGTAAATTGTAATTTTAACTCACCCTTAGGAAAAAAAATCTCAGGGTTGTATGTAATGTCAAGTATGTGCTCTGACAATAAATCTGAAATCTGATATGGAAGCTCTAGTCATGAAAAAGGAAGCAGACATCAGATTTAAACAGCCCAAACCAAGCAAGTTCCAGGGTGAGTATGTGAGAAGCAGGAGTACACTATAGATGGAAATCAGAACGGCATAAACAGAACATAAGATGGAGGTGGTGGGCAGGATGAAGGAAAATCCCAAGATACTCTATACGTATATTATGCGTGGCGAGGGAGATTGGCCCCATTAAAGATCGCCAGGTTGTCTTTGTGTAAAACCATAGGAGGTGGGTGAGAATTTAAATGATTTTTTTTCTCATCAGTCTTGGCTGTGGAGAAGATCATAGAAATCAAGGAATTGAGATAAAGGAGACCAGGGGTGGCCAACCTTTTAATTTTTAATTTAGACATACAGCACTGTAACAGGCCATTTCGGCCCACAATTATGCTGCCCAATTAATCTACACCCCTGGTACATACTGGTGAGCCGAAATGACCTTTTACCATGCTGTGTATCTAAATTAAACATTAAAACGTTGGCCACTCCTATCCTAGACCATGTAAAAAATGTGCTGGTAGCCTTGGAGCACATGAAGGTGGTGTTCCAGGCATCCTCCAATTTCATGGAAAGCTAGGGATCCCTTGATTGTGGAGGCCCTTGGCAAAAGACTAGAACATGGGTAATGTTGTGCCATTATTTAAAAAAGGGCAGAAAGGACAAGCCATAGAACTACAGACCAGTGACTCTGACATCAGTGTTGTGGAAGTTGTTGAAGGGGACACTGAGAGACAGAATTTATCAGTATTTGAATAGTCAAGGTCTGAATACACAAAGACAAATTAATTGGACAAATTCCCTCCCTAGCCACTCTTAATAGCTTAATAAAGAATATCTTGGGATTTTTCTTTATCCTGCCCACCAGCTCCACCTCATGTTCTGTTTTCGCCTTTCTGATTTCCAGCTAGAGCATTCTCCTACTTCTCTCTACCCACCCATGAATTTGCATGGTCCCATATGTCACCGTGATTATGTCTCAATCTGATAGAAGGTATTGAAGAGGTGACCAAGCCCATTGTTGAGAGCATTGCAGTGGATATTGCAGATAGACTCTTCAGCAAGACTTTTAACAAGGTCTTGCATGGCCAGTTAGATCTGATGTGATCCAAGGTGAGCTGGAGCACTGGATTTTAAACTGGTAGGGGACAGAGGATTGTAGTGGAGGGTTGTTCATTAGTTTGGATGTCTACGACCAGTGGTGGCCACAGATGTCAGTGCTGGGTCCATTGTTATTCATGATTTCAATGCCAATGTTGTTAATAAAATTAGTAAATTTGCAAATGAGTTGCAGCACCTTGCGAATCAATCCAGGGTAGTACTAACACAGTAAATGCAGGGACCTGGAGAGTGTCATAGAACAGAATGACCCAGGGGCACATATGCACAGTTCCATGAAGGCATTGATGAAATCACATTTGGAGTACTGTGTGCAGTTCTGGTCGCCCATCTATAGGAAGGATGTTGGAAGTGGTGTACAGGAGATTCATTAGGATATAGTCAAGTATGGAACCATTGAATTATGGGGTAACCATTGTATTAAGGCTGGATAGGATGGGTCTTTATTTCCTTAAGTCACCTTAGAGATGTTTATAAAATTATAGGGGAACAAATTAAGTCAAAGTTCACATGTTTTTTTTCAGGGTAGACCAATTCTAGAAGTGCAGAGCATGAAAAGGGGAAAAAAAAGCTTATGAGGGACACGGGGGGCAACCTTTTCAGTTAGAGAGTGGTCCATATCTGGAATGAGCTGCTAGAAGAAGTAAAAACAATTACAGCAGGCGCAATTACAACATTCAGAAGGCATTTGAACAGGCAAATGTGATTACTCCAAATGTCAGCATGGTTGAGTTGGGCTGAAAGATCTTTTCTGTGCTGTATGACTCCATAAGTCTATGAGTCTATCTTCGACCAACACTCACACTTTGATACTCTCCAGCTGATGTTCATGAGTAGGATTCAAGGTAGGAAATGGTGACTCCTTTCTCATAGGCTGAACAATCTGGATTGATTTGGCAATGGGCCTGACTGATCTGCACTGGGCATTGACCACACCTTGCACTTCCTCAGACTGTTTCATTCTCACTGTGCCAAATTATGATTTTATCCACAGGGGGATTCTAAAATTCCATTTTTTTTTAACTTACAAGTGCTTCTTTGAATATTTAAATGTTATTCATTAATTATTAGTTAAGTATTACCACAAAGTGCAGCAAATTATAAATATGGCATAAAATAAAAGCAGCTAATTAGAAAACTCGCACTACATTAACTGATGTGAAAAGCATTAACATTCATAGTTTGAAGGAAAAGTCTACTTAGTTCAATTAAAATACTAAGACTTACAAAATTTGGGAGGAACAAATCATGTAATTTTAGCATTATTGAGGCATATCTAGAAATGAAGGAACAAGTAAATTCCAAAATGTAGAATTTATATCTCTCTGTGTGGATTTAATCAAACTCCTTTTACACCATCCACAGAAATATCAACTATTGTGGTGATTTAATTATATAATTTTATCCTTTTAAGATTTACGAAGTATTATTTATGTGTACTTTTGAATGAATACTCTTGTATGCTTTTATTCTCTTCATAAGGATTTCATATAAATCGACAGAAATTATGAGGAAATTAAAATTAATGTAAATTCATAGAAAAGGCTTCATTTAAGTGTGTTAACTATCATGAAATACTTTGCTGAGATTATGACATTAGGGTTACTTTCTTATTTTCTTTGTTGGTCTTGTTTATTAAAGGCAAACTCCCATTTTAAAACAAGCCGAACAGGTGCAGACCCTCAAACCCAGTTGTTAACACTTAGAGATTCATACCTTTATGCTACCGGAACTTTGCTCTCACATATGATCAACCTGGGGCAGCAGAAGGAGATAGCATGTATGAAAAAGTATCAATCCCTTAAAAAGATATGAGCATTACAGGAGGAGCCAAATGATATTCAGCCCTTCTCTGTTAAACCTGGTGCTCCACCTTAATTCTTCCTTTCCATGATATCCCTTATCCCTTGATTTCACTGGCATTCAATTCCATTTTCAATAAACACAGGGGTCGAGCATTGATAATTCTTCAGAGTGCAGAATTCAAAATAAATTACAGCTCGGAGTGAAAAAAATCCTCCCCATTTCAATCCAAAATAACTTCATGAAAGTTGATGAATGGGAGTCAGTCCGCACAACATTCTGAATGATGGAAGATGCAGCACAAAGAACAAAATTGTCAACATTAAAACCGAGAATGAACTACTGCTAAAACTGGAGAACAGATCACAAAATCCAGAGCTTCTGACTAATTTGATAACATGGAACAAACTATTAAAATAGAAAAATGCCCTCAGTAGTTTAACTATTATGGGGTAATACACAAAAGCCTACAGACATCGTGATTGAAATGAAAACACAACTCCGGAGAAGCTCGGCAGGTCAAACAGTTTACTTTGGATAGCAAAGATAAAGGTACATAACCAACGTTTTGGGCTTGAGCCCTTCATCAAGATATGAAAGGATGTAGGCAGGCGCCAAACAAAATGATGGGGGAAGGTCAGGGGGAGGAGCACAGTCCCAAAACCAGGAGGAGATTTGGAATGAGGAATGGCATGGGGTTCCTAGCGAATTGGGCAATACAATTTAGCTTTTAATGTAAAATACAATGCTACTCAAACAGCAAAGTACTCAGACATGATGCCAGAGCCCTCACAAGTATTGAAATGCTCTGCAGACACCCATGAATCACTAAAGAAAAGACTTAAGTTGGTGACAGGTGGAAATGTTGACAAGTTTCATAATGCCAACCAAAGCAAAACACCCTAAAATCACTCCTTGCTGCCCACTTTCATCCAACAGGTCTATAAAAACATATCAGTTGGTACAATGGCTTCCAATCAATGTAATTCTCCCTGAACAAACATTATGTAACAAAATCTGAGCACCTGCAACATTCCACTGCATTATATAAATCAATGACAGACACCTCTGATCCCTCATTAATAATACACTGTAGGCATCGATTTTCAATTTTAAGAAAACAGGCTTAATTAAAAGAAAAAAAATACACATTAAGACAAATCTGAAGGAATCTGCAAATGGCGTTGAAGGTGAAATGGTAAGAAGGGTGAAACACAATCCAAAGAATGGGATATATCAGTGGTTTTCAAACTGCCCCCCTCCCCCCCCAAACTCACATTCCAGCTTTAAGTAATCTCTATGCCATAAATGCTCTGTGATTGGTAAGGAATTACTTAAGGTGGGATGTGAGTGGGAAGGGAAGGTTGAGAATCCCTGCTCTAGACCCAATTGTTACTTAAATATTTTGTTTGAGAAAAATTATTATTGACCCATTTCCTTTGGAGTTATGAAACCATGTGTATAACGAGTTAATTAGCTATGATTAAAAGAGTGGATTTCAAATTTTTTTCTTCCCACTTACATAGCACCTTAAGCAATCCCTTATTCATCACAGAATACTTATGGCATAGGGATTGCTTAAGGTGGAATGTGAGTTTAGAGGGGCAGTTTGAAAACCACTGGGATAGATCGTATTGGCCTTTTGTTCTGAATAGGGCTCCAGCCCTCAGCTTCTGAAACTGAAGCCAGAACTCTGAGCACCTGCTGGGAAATAGATAATCCTGGATTTATTGATGGATTTGAATGGCTGATTTTGTCAGTTTACATCAGATTGTCTCGACACCCAGCCTTGCTAAAACTACACGACATCACAGTGGGTTAGGACAATCGCCACTCAAGCCTGTGACAGGTCAACTCCTCATTCATTTCAACAGGAATTGTTAGAGCAATGATTCAAGAAGAAATGGGGAAAGTAGATTACATTGTGCCTTAATTTTTTTAATTAATTAATATTTATTTGTTTTTATTATTATTATTAGTTTTAAGATTAATATTTTAATGCTTCCCCTTCAATGTTAATATTAAAATATGACTGTTTGTCAAAGACATTTCATAACTAATAAAATCAATGACTATGTTAATGACTGGAGAAGCCCTGTCCCCAATGTCTTTGGCTGCCAGTGGAAAATTGGAACCAAAGCTTCAATGCTGTGCTGCCATGTCACAGCCCCTGGTCCAGCTACTGGATTCTAAGGTGCAGAGTTCCAGGGAGGGAGGCCTCTTCATCAAACTCACCACAGGGAAGTCAGGTGGAATGAGAGACACACAAGAACTGCAGATGCTGGAATCCTGAGGCAACAATGAGAATATGGAGGGATATGGCAGATCACACAGCATCCACGGAGAGAAATCCATGGAGAATATCTACAGGAAGCACTGCCGTCGGAGAGCAGTAGCAATCATCAAGGATCCACACCACCCAGCACATGCTCTGTTCTCACTGCTACCATCATAGGAAAGAGGTATCGGTGCCACAAGACTCACACCACCAGGTTCTGAAACACCTGCTATCCATCCACCATCAGACTCCTCAACAACAAACTCAATCAGGGACTCATTTATGGACTTGTACTTGTGCACTTTATTGATTTTGTTTCACTCTGTATTGCACAGTCAGTTTGTTTACATGTGTATATTGAGTACAGTTTATTTGCACTTACCAATAAGTGGCAATCCTGCCTCACCTACCGGAAAAAGAATCTCAGGGTTGTATGTAATGTCATGTATGTACTCTGACAATAAATCTAACTGGAAAGTCAGTGCTTTGGGTCGGGACCCTTTCTCAAGACTCCATAAAAGGTCTTGTTGACTATGGTTGGACAACAGCTACAATTCTGGATAAATGACTTGTCCAACACAATTATTTCACAAAAATGGCAAAATAGCACGTAATATTTTTGGTATGTTAGATGATGGAACTTCACTTCCTCCAGGGAAGGATGGAAATATTTGAAAATATAAATGTACAGAGATATGAATAACAGATGCCCACAACCAAAGACATTAAAAATGCAAAATTGGCACTCAATGTGACATGAAGCCTCTGGGCCTGCTGGGAAATTCCATGTGATTATGGCAGATGCTTTACTTTGCTATATTACCACATCCCAATCGTATGGAGATATAGCAGCATAGTCGTACATTGGTAGTGCTGATGCCTCACCGCTCCATTGACGTAGGTTAGATTATATTCAAGATGGGGGCTCTGCTGGAGCTGCTGTAATGGTAGCACTACCACTGGAGCAGACCTGGGGAGAGCAGGAAACAGTGGACCGAATGGACAAAGGATGTAGGCAGGCGCCAAACAAAATGGTGGGGGAAGGTCAGGGGAAGGAGCACAGTCCCAAAAACAGGAGGAGATTTGGTATGAGGAATGGCATGGGGTTCCTAGCAAATTGGGCTTCTAATGTAGAATACAATGCTACTTGAACCGCAAAGTACTCAGACATGATGCCAGAGCCCTCACAAGTATTGAAATGCTCTGCAGACACCCATGAATCACGAAAGAAAAGACTTAAGTTGGTGACAGGTGGAAATGTTGACAAGTTCCATAATGCCAACCAAAGCGAAACACCCTAGAATCATTCCTTGCTGCCCACTTTCATCCAACGGGTCTATAAAAACATATCAGTTGGTACAATGGCTTCCGATGGATGTAATTCTCCCTGATGTAATCTGGCCAATCTTGCCAGGCTATAATCAGCCTGTTAAAGGAACCGATGGAGTTTTATTTAAGAGTTCTGCGACCACAGTATCTATGCTCAAGATGGCACTGCCTATGATCGACAGCAACCACAAGGTGTGGCAGATCTACAGAAGTGGAGGACTGGTGCAGGGCACCAGAAAATGGGGAGAACACTCCTCCCCCCACCACCCCCCCCCCCCATTTGAGAAGAATTCCCCCAGCATCACATTGGAGAACCCGCTTCCATGATTCGACTCCAGTCTTGCATTAGGCTTGGAATCCTCATTCATTCAATGGGGATTCCCAGGGTCAGAGATTAGGAGTCAAAAGAATGTTTTCTCTTCCTTTATTGTTCTTTGCTTTAATGTTTTTAAATTTGTGCGTCATTGCTTTTTAATTAATTTTATTTTGTTACTTGTTTAATTGTTTACTGCAATTATGTTCATTTTATGTGCTTCTGAGTATCAAAGACATACAAAAATGTTTACATTACACATCTGATTATGATGGGAGGCAAAGCACCCTTGCTTCCTGTCCAAAGTGAGCAGGACATTTTGGGAGTGGGGTCTCAGTAGTTCGTTGCCTGGATCTACTTAATACAGAAGCACCACAGTCTCTCACTGACAATTCTTGGTCAATGTAGAGATGGATATGGACAAGAAGCAGGTCAGATCCAGCACAACTTAGTCCAAAGTTAAAGCATTCACAACTCTCTCCAATAAAGGATTCTGAACAGTCAAATACATTTCTCATCACTTCATTCTTAAAGGAGGAAACTCTTGCGCACACCAAGCTCCATTGGAAACACTGAACAGTCCAAGTCCAAAGGACAAACATAAACCGGAATGTATATCAGAAGAAAAGGTAAGAAGCAAACAGTTTTCAAGAAATGCAGAAGAAAATCGAACTGCCTGCAGTATGCAACACTCACACCAGCTGCTTTGGCATGTAATCCCACATACAAAGCACCCAGCTATCAGTTATCAGGAGATAGAACAGGACAATGTGAGGAAGATAGAAGTCCTAGCCAGGGAAGGCCATGTTTCCGAGGGCAGACTCACTCCTTCTGTCCATGAAGAGAATAAAAGAAAGTTACAGTTTTGATCTCCTTGATGTGTTGCTACATTTTCCATTGGGTTGGTTTTCTGAAAATAAACAGTTTCAGTTAAAGTTGCTCCATAAAGTCAAATTTGCATATTTAAAGAAAGATATTGCAAACTTGTGGTGGTTGTACTGCTCATGAAGATCAGATAATTATTTTAATAATGGTAAAAACCAGCCTTTCGTGAAACTTAAAATTTTATCTCTTTACGTTTTGTTCACATTTCAATGGACATATTTTTACCCTCCAAAAAAAGTTAACGATAAATTTTTATCCTGATCCTCAATCTGGAGGCCTCAAAACTTATCTGCAATATGCACTAATTACTCTTGAAATTGAAAACGAGATCATAATTGTGAGTTCTCCACATGACATTCCACAATACCGGCAATGCTCTTCAAGCTACAGCAGAATTTTGGAACTCAGTATTTGCTGCACTTCTAATTTGTTTTAAACATACCGCAGTTCCAGCTTACATTAATGTTCCATTCTTGAGAAGCGAGTCTTCCATATGTCAGTGCAAGTTAGAGAGTGCAGAAGTGATTGGCGAAAGGGACATCTGAGAGAGTTGGAATGTGGGAAGCATAGTTTTGGTTCATCTCAATCCTTCGGCAGCACTGATATACAATGCTAAACGATGTAAAATGTCTCTGGATGTACATACTTACTGTCAATCTATTCTTTAATGCATTAAAACAGGACATGATTGATATTAATACAGTGCATTTCTACAAGCCTACTCCATAATCCACCCACAAAACTAAATGTTGCTAAAATCAAATGAAATAGGGAACCAGAAATTATCAGAGTAAAATTTCCCCATGTTGTTGAGACAATATATCTACTCAGATCAGATTGCTCTGTATACACTCATATTTCTTGCATTTCATCCAATTTCTTCCATGAGTACTACCCAAAAGTAAACAAATGGAACATGTGCTGTATCCCAGAGTCTGCGGTTGCTGGAATCTGAAGCAACAAACAATCTGCAGGTGGAACTTAGCAGGTCGAGCAGCATCAGTGGGAGAAGAGTGGTTGAAGTCCTGATGAAACATCACCCATTCACTTTCTGCATGGACTGCGTCCGTTGTTAATGAATACCAGTTGACATTTCTCTAACTAACGTTCCCATCTGGAAAAAATCTTTTAAAATGTGCAAGATTGGATTTCGATATGTCAGCTCTTCCATAACTCAGGCTGCCCAGAGGTACTTAAACAGCATTGCTGCTCATTTTTTTGTGAATGTAGAAAAAAAAATGCCCACCAATTCATATGAACACAGTGTCTAGAAATTGCCCTTTACTGCTTTTGGGCATTAAACAATGTTATAGATCACCCTGAGGCTGTTTATAATAGAAACATAAAAAGCAAGAACTTCATTGGGAGATCCGCAGAACAATGCTGTCGGATTTCCCCTTGTAAGATTGCGATGAAGCTGGGACAGCTAGCTTATCCTGGCATTCCCTACTGATGTCCTGAAAGTTCTCGCCATCCCAAACCTCTGAAAGGGATATATCACAATACTCTTCCAGCTATTGCAGAATCTTACTACTGACTGACTGACTGAATGTTGTAATGATAAGGGTGGGTAGGCAATCAGTGAGTGCTTTGAGAAGGACCTAGATAGACTAGTGAAGTAAAATTCCCAAAGGAAATATATTATGTGAACAAAAATCCTTTAGGATCTTCTTGCAGGATGTTGCTGGGGACCTCAGTGATAGTAGTGTCTAAAAGCCTACACTTTCACATGGTAATTCTGAGAATCAGAATTTATTGTCATGAACATGTCACAAAATTTGTTGTTTCATGGCAGCATTCACAGTGCGAACATTTATATAAACCACCTTGCAACAATAAAAAATAATGCAAGAAAAAGTCAAAGTGAGGCAGTGTCTGTGGTTCATTGTTCATTCAGAAATCTGATGGCAGAGGGGAAGAAGCTGTCCTTGTGCCGCTGAGTGCTCATCTTCAGGCTCCTGTACCCTTTTCCCGATTCTAACTGCTTCCTGAAGTCCACAATCATCTCCTTGGTTTTGCTAATGTACAATGTCGTTGGAGTGACTCCACGCAATAAGCTGATCTATCTCCCTCCTTCTCGCTTCCTCGTTGCCGTCTGTGATTCTGCCGACAACCGTGGTGTCACTGGCCAATTTGTAGATAGAATTGGAATTGTGCCTGGCCACACAGTCACGAATGCACAGTGAGTAGGGCAGTGGGATAAGCATTCAACCTGGAGGCGCACCTGTGTTGATCATCAGTGAAGAGGAAATGTTGTTTCTAATTCATACTGACTGTGGTCTTCCCATGAGGAAGTCAAGGATCCAGTTGCAGGGGTGGGGGTGGGGTGCAGAGGCCCAGAGTTTGTAGCTTCTTGACCAGCACTAAGGGAATAATGGTGTTGAAGGCTGAGCTGTAGTTGATGAAGAGCAGCCAGATGTATGAGTTGCTGTTTGCTAGGTGATCCAGAGCTGAGTAGAGAGCCAGTGATGATCAGAGCCAATGATGATCAGAGCCAGTCATCCCTATTCTTCTGGACTGAAGGGAAAATAGATAAAAATATTGATAAAACTCTCTCTCCCGACTTCAGCTGCCTTTCTAATGCAGCAATGAATAGTACACTAAGAAATATAGCAGAGAACAACAGCAGCTGCCTTGAGTAATTCCGATGGAAGAATGCTGAGAATAATTGATTCTGCTCCTGTTGCCTTTGGGTGGAGTAGGCACCATCTGAGGCAGGAAATGATGACCAACTGAGGCTAACAAGAGATGTAAAAAATCAAAGGAAAAGACTCTTAATGTCATCAAAGGAGCATTTCGCCTTTGAAACAGGACCATTTTAGAATTCAACAACAGAGGACAAAAGACATTGATACAGAAAGGGAAACCACAGTGAAACAACAGAAATCTGGTGAGAGTCATCAGAACAGAACCTCTGCAGTGAGATTTAAAAAAAGAAATGATTAGCTAATGTTGATGTGGGTCCTTCACAGAGCCCAAGATCTAAAAAGAGGTGGCTGTGGAGATAGTGGACATCCTAGTTGTCACCATCCAAAATTCCATCAATTCTAGACGATTTCCTCAGATGCTATTGCTTCAGAGAAAGGGGAGAGAGAAAATGTGGAACTGCCATCAATAGTAGGGATGGTGCCAGAATCTATAATTATCCCAAGTGAAACTAAGACACTCATAAATGTGAGTGAATATGTTAAGATATTTTTCAGCACAAAAACTGTGTTTCTTTTTGCAGTTTTATTGAATTTCAGGAGCACTGTTGAAGTCAGTGTCTTCAAATTTCAAAAAGGTGTTTGGTGCACAACTGTTACTCTAATGGAAGGTCATTGCTGCCAACCAGTGAAACATTTCTGCAGCAGGAGTGTGCAGAACTGATGTGGGATCAAAACCCAAGTATGAGTTAAGTGGTGACTAATAAAGAGGAACCAGAGGGTACGGGTTAAACCGATCTCACACTTGGAAGTCACGTTGCTCGTGGAGCCATGCTAGGATAACAGCAGTTTGCCACATGCAGAAATGAGTTGAACATAGAATGTAGGGTGTAGGGGGAATAATGAGGAAGTGAATGGCAGGAATATATTGTTAATTTTGAAGTGGCAGCGCCAATTCCCATACTCAATGCCCAGACCAATGAAGGCAAACATATGGGGGCGGATTCGTTGGATAGATTTAAGAGACAGTTGGATAAGGCTCTTGTGTGCAGAGGAAAGGGTTATGGGGATAAGGCTGGGATTGGTTATTAAAAGGGAAAGATCAGCCATGATCTGAAAAATGGCAGTGCTGGCTTGAAGGGCCATTTGGCCTACTCCAGCACCTATTGTCCATATATGGCTTCTTCACCACCCTGTCTACCTGTGTTGTCACTTTCATAGAACTATGCCCCTGAACCTGAATCACTCAGTTCTGCAACACTCTCCAGGTCCTCATTATTTACTGTGTAATCCCTTCTCTGGTTTGATGTACCAGCACTTCACAGCAGGTTAATGCAAATAGGTTAAGTGTAGATGGGCAAAAACGTCAGCATGGCTGTGATGGGTTGAAGGATCAGTTTATATTCTATATGACTCGATGAGCCCATAACGCTCTCTCTTGACATAATTATCTGAAAGTCACAAATAGATTAAATTGAAAATTCCTTTGCCCTGAGAAAGTTATATGGATGGAAACTTATGCTGCATTAGGAGTGACTGAAGCAATATATGTAAACACAGAACGGTTCCAAATGGAGGCAGATCAGGAAAATTTAATGAAAGAGAAGAACGGCACATGTGGAAAATTAATATCCTTTAGTCCAATTAGACTAATTGGACTAAATTTCTGTAGTATAGAGTTGGCAGAATACACAAGCCGTGCTACACAGAGAGTATCTCATTCACTTTACAATCGACCATACTTGCTCACACCACCTGTGAATAGTGTCATTGACACCACCAGTAATTTATTTTTCATAAAGCATGAAGTCTCAACGTGTACCCTTGATCAAAGATTGATTGCATACTACAACGTTAACTTGGGAATGTGCTACATCAATTGGATGTCAGTTTAGTTCATATGCTAAATTAAAGAAAATAAATTGCCTTAAATTGCACTTCTTATCATCTCAAGCCCCAGAGATAATTACTTTTCAATGGTAGTATCGGAACACAATGCACCCCCAGACCCAATTTACACACAGTAACATCCTACAGATAGTGATGAGACAATGATGAAATTGTTTTTTTTTTATTTAATATAGGGATAAGATTCCATCCCTGATGTTACACACTCAAAGAAACAGAGAAACATAAGACCTGGAGATGCTGGAATCTTGAGAGAAAAACTGAAACTGGAAGGACTCAATGGTCAGGAGGCATCCATACGGAGAAATAGTCAGCCATTGTTTCAGTTCTGCACCAGTTCTACAAGATTAATGTGAGAAGGGCAGAAGCAACCAAAGAAGGGCCAGAGGGTGCCAGATGTGATACTGGACATGTGAAGATAGTAGCAGTGGAGGGGGGAAGGGGGGGGAGGTAGGCATGAGAAAAGTAGAATGAGGGCAGGTAAAGAGCAGAGGGAAGCAGTGGAATTGGCTACTCTTCATCGATTACAGTGCAGTTTTCAACACCATCATACCCTCAGTACCGGTCAACAAATTCCAAAACCCATGAACCAGATCTACTAGTCAAGGATGTCCATTATCTTCGGCTCTCTATATTTTGGCTATAGAACCATAAGTGGAAGCAATTCGGCAAGATCCAGACATTAAGGGATTCGGGGACAACCAGGAGGAATATAAGATTAATTTATTTGCAGGTGATGTACTGATATTTTGGACAGAACCAGAAACCTCATTACAAAAAGTGTACTCAAAACTGGAAGAGTATGGGAAAGTCTTGGGTTAGAAAATAAATTGGAATAAAAGTGAAATTATGCTGCTTACAGATGAGGATTATAGCCAATGTCAATGAAATTCTTAATTTAAGTGGTCACTAAATAGGATAAAATATTTAGGGAATAGAATAAATAATAATTTAGAGAATTTATATCAATTAAATTATCTCCCCTTGCTTAAAAAGGTTGAAGAGGATTTGAATAGGGGGATGGTTCTTACCAATAACACTAGTTGGTAGAGTCAATTGTGTAAAAATGAACATATTTCCAAGAGAACAACATCTCTTTCAGACACTGCCCATACCATTAGCTCTGAGGTTTGTTCAAGATTTAAATAAATATGTCAGAAAATTTCTTTGGAAAGGTAAGATGACTAGAGTCTCCATAGAAAAATTAACATGGAAATATGAGCTGGGAGATTTACAACTCCCAAACTTTAAAAATTATTATTGGGCAGTCCAGATGAAATTTGTCACTCCCTATTTGAGGGAGGAGACAAGCCTTCATGGGTGAAAATAGAAATGCAAAAAGTGGGAGAGAGGACAGCAGAGGATTTTATGCATAAATTGGACTCAAAATTAATATGTGGTGAGAAAGACCCACCCCCTTGTTGAAATACATAATTAATATTTGGTACAACATAAGTGATCAGATCAGGACTAAGGTGGAGGGGGGGTATCTCCAAAAACACCCCTGACTCAGAATAGGTTCATACCTTTAACAATAGATAATAAGATTTTAGATACCTGGTCCTGGAATGGGATCAGGTATATCGAGGACTGTTATGAGCTTGTATAATTTGATCAAATAAAAACTAAGTATGGCATTGTTAGTAATACAATCTTCTGCTGTTTTCAGTTAAGAGCTTATTTAAGGGACAAGTTGGGCCCAACAATGATTCTACCAAAATGCAGTGATGTGGAGTCTCTGATTCGAAAGGGGAAAAATTTACTTCAGCAATGTATCTCTTACTTCAAACGGGAACCCTGAAACAGGGGGTTAAAGAAGTCTAGACAGCGTTGGGAATCATACTTAAATTTAAGGATTGGTGAACAAAGCTGGTCCAATTTATGTCGAGACAGCAAGACCACCATAATAAATGTAAAATACAGACTAGCGCAATATAAATTTTTGAACCAGTTATATCTCAAGCTACATAAATTAAATAAATTAAAATCAGATATTTCAAATCAATGTTTTTAGATGTGGTGAGGAGATAGGAACCTTTTTACATTCAACCTGGTCATGTCCCAAGGTGAAGCCCTTCTGGGTGGATCTAGGGAATTTCCTAGAGCAAATTATAGGAATTCAATTTCCACAGAACTCAGAACTGTTTTTACTAGGGAATATTGCGGGTGTAAGACCTAAAATGAGGCTGTGTGAATATCAAACAGAATTTGTCAAGATCACATTGGCAGTGGCCAGGAAATATATAGCGGTTACTTAGAAGTCTGATCCCACCTCGATATAGATTGTTGCAATGCAGAAATGTACAGTTTTGTTCCCTTTGAAAGGATTACCTATAACCTAAGAAATAAGTAAGGCACATTTTAAAAAAATACGGCAGCTACATTTACAAAATATGGGTGTAAATCTTTAGCTGTGATCCTCCCTTGCCCTCAAGACATGAGTCAATGTCCCCTCTAGATCTAGGTAAGTCATAGAAATTTGAAGCCTGTGGAGTAGATGACGGATCCCCAACGATTCCTCTTCTTTCTTTACTAATTCTCTCTGTCCCTTTCTTTGGGAGGGTGGGATGAGGGATTATAGTCATCATGTATCAGAGATCTCTAGCTCTTTTCCACATCTGAATTTTTTTTTCTTGTTGATTACATGTTTGGCTTTTAAAAATGTAAATGAAATTTTCAAAAACAAGTTCTAAAACCTGGGTCTCTGCATCTCTCTCTGCAACTGAATCCTTGACTTCCTCAATGGAAGACACAGTCAGTACGAATTGGAAACCTTGTCCCCTCCTCACTGACAAACAGCTCAGGCGCACTCAAGGATGGGTGCTGAGGAGTCACGTGATGGAGTAGCGGCCGGTCGGGGAACTCCAGCCCTCTCTGGAAAAGTTTTAAAAAAACACAGAAAACACAAAGGCACAAACACAAAAAATAAAATAAAGTGAAAGTAAAGGTGGGAAGAAAATGGCAGCGAAGAAAGAAAAGTCGAAAGCAACAAGAAGAAGAGAAGAAGAAAAGACATCGGAAGAAGAAGGTTAAGGCCTTACCTGTCCGAGGAGGCCCGCCGCGGAGAGAGAAGCCCGCTCCCTCAGGTCAGTCGAAATCCCGAGCTCGGGACTACAAAAATGGCTCGCGGAGCAAAGCAAAAGTGCGCAACCGCGCATGACAAAAAAAACACTGACGGGAGGGGGGTCCAGCTGAGGAGTCAATCTCCACAGCTGAGAATGACAGCTACAACACAACAACAAGAAGAGAACATAGAAAACAACGAGAACAAGAAAGAAGAGAGTAAAAAGAAATCAAGGAAACAACAGATGACCAACCCAGAGGAAGAAGAAGAAGAACATAGAGAAATGGAAGAAGAAGGGAAGGGCAAGACAATGGATATTTTTTTTTAAAGAATATATGGAATCAGTAAAAGAATGGCAATCACAAGAATTTAGTGAAATAAAAAGAAGAATTAAAAGTACAAAAGAAAAAATGAATAGATTAGAGATGGTCATGTCAGATATAGGAAAGAGTGGACAAGGTGGAAGAACGAGAAACAGCCGTAGAAATGGAAGTAGAGGACTTTAAAAAAAAATTAGAAGAATCTAATAAAAAAGTTAAAGAGACACAAGAGCTGTTAGCTCAGAAGATAGATATAATGGAAAATTATAATAGAAGAAATAATATAAAGATAGTGGGCCTTAAGGAAGATGAAGAAGGCAAGAATATGAGAGAATTTATAAAAGATTGGATCCCCAGGGTCCTAGGAAGACCAGAATTACAGGAAGAAATGGAAATAGAAAGGGCACATAGAACATTAGCCCCTAAACCACAGCCACAACAAAAACCAAGATCCATTTTAGTAAAATTCCTAAGATATACAACAAGAGAAAATATATTGGAGAAAGCAATGAAGAAAATAAGAGAAGACAAAAAGCCACTGGAATACAAAGGTCAAATTTTTTTTTTCTATCCAGACATAAGTTTTGAACTCCTGAAGAAGAGACAGGAGTTTAATACAGCAAAAGCGATCCTATGGAAAAAAGGATATAAATTTATGCTAAAGTACCCAGCGGTACTTAAAATAGTTATTCCAGGGCAGCAAAACAGACTATTCTCGGATCTGGAGGAAGCATGAAAATTTGCAGAACAACTACAAAACAGACAGAGAGATGAAGACATGTAAAGAGAGCAAAAATGACCACGAACTATATGTATGTGTGTATATGGGAATATATATATATATATATGTGTACATGAGTGTATCCGTATTTAAAAGAAAATATATAGAGTATAGATAAGAATTAATAAGGGAAAGAAAGGGAAGAGAGGAAGTAAGGAGGGAATTAAGAGAGTGACCTTTGTTATATATGAAAATTAAAATCTTTTCTGGGGGGGCTGGGTGGGGAGGAGTTACGGTCACTGCGAAATCAGTTGACGCTTGCGAGTGAATTCGCAAATCCAAATGGAGAGGGGAGATGTCGTTGCCTGACAAGGGATAAAGGGCAACTCAGGAAGGGGAGGGGATAGTGGGGTTAAAGAAATTTTAGATAGGAGAATAAGGGAAATGTTTGATGTTTTAGAAATGTTGTCTTACAAAGTGTTCAAAACAAGAAAGCAGAAATGTATAAGAAGGAAAGGTGATGATGAGGAAACGGAAAGGAAAGATAAACAAAGTATGAAATGGCTATGTGGAACTATATGACTTTAAATATTAACGGAATACATAACAAAAATCAAAAGGAAGAAATTGATAAATTTACTGAAAAAAGAAAAAATTGATATAGCATTTGTACAAGAAACACATTTAACTGAAGTGGAGCACAAGAAATTAAAGAGAGATTGGATAGGACATGTAACAACCGCATCATATAATTCAAAAGCTAGAGGAGTAGCTATATTAATCAGTAAAAATGTACCAATTAAAATAGAAGAGGAAATAATAGATCTAGCAGGGAGATATGTAATGATAAAATGTCAGATATATTCGGAGTTTTGGAATTTACTCAATGTATATTCACCTAACGAAGAAGATCAAAATTTTATGCAAGATATTTTTTTGAAGATAGCAGACACGCAAGGGAACATACTAATAGGAGGGGATTTCAACCTTAATTTGGATTCAAACTTGGATAAAACTAGGGAAAAAATTAACAGAAAGAACAAAGTAACCAAATTTATAATTAAATCGATGCAAGAAATGCAACTTTTGGATATATGGAGGAAACAACACCCAAAGGAAAAGGAATATTCATATTATTCGGGTAGACATAAAATATACTCAAGAATAGACCTATTCCTGTTATCAGCTCGCATGCAAGACAGAGTAAGAAAAACAGAATATAAAGCTAGAATATTATCGGACCACTCACCCCTGATATTGACAAAAGAGTTAGAGGACATCCCTCCAAGAATGTATAGATGGAGATTAAACTCCATGCTACTTAAAAGGCAGGATTTTAGTGAATTCATTGAAAGACAAATTAAAATGTACTTTGAAATAAATACAGAATCAGTGAAAGATAAGTTTATACTATGGGACGCAATGAAAGCGTTAATCAGAGGGCAAATAATAAGTTATGTAACCAAGATGAAGAAGGACTACAATCAGGAAGCAGAGCAGTTGGAAAGGGAAATAGCAAATATAGAAAAAGAATTACCAATGAAGGAAGACACAACTAAAAGAAGAGAATTGGCAGATAAAAAAATAATATATGAAACATTACAAACATATAAGGTGGAGAAAAACATAATGAAGACAAAACAGAAATATTATGAACTAGGAGAAAAAACGCACAAAATTCGAGCACGGCAGCTTAAGACAGAACAAACTAAGAGAATGGTATTGGCATCAAGTAAAAAGACAAACAAATCACATATAATCCAACGGAGATTAATGAAAACTTCAGAGAATTCTACGAACAATTATACCAAACTGAAAACGAAGGGAAAGAAGACAAAATAGATGAATTTTTAACTAAAATTGAACTACCAAAATTACAAATAGAGGAATGAAATAAATTAACAGAACCATTTGAAATAATAGAAATACAAGAGGTAATAAAAACACTACCGAATAATAAAACACCAGGAGAGGATGGATTCCCAATAGAATTCTATAAAACATTTAAAGATTTATTAATTCCTCCCCTCCTGGAAGTAATCAACCAGATTGATAAAACACAAAGCTTACCAGATTCATGCAAAACAGCAATAATTACAGTAATACCAAAGACAGGGAAAGATCCACTCGCACCAGTGTCATATAGACCAATATCTTTACTTAACACAGATTATAAGATAATAGCTAAACTATTAGCAAACAGATTAACCAACTATGTACCAAAAATAGTAAATCTAGACCAAACTGGATTTATTAAAAAAGGATGAACAACAGACAATATTTGTAAATTAATTAACTTAATTCATGCAGTAGAAGGAAATAAAGCTCCAACAGTAGCGGTTGCTTTAGACGCAGAGAAGGCCTTTGACAGAGTAGAATGGAATTATTTATTCAAAGTACTACAAAAATACAGTTTACCAGAGAAATATATGAATTGGATTAAAGCATTATATAAGGGGCCATTGGCAAAAGTGACAGTAAATGGATATATATCAAAACAATTTAACTTAAGCAGATCAACAAGGCAGGGATGCCCACTATCACCCTTATTGTTCGCGTTAGCCATAGAACCACTAGCAGAATTGATAAGAAGAGAAAATAAAATAAAAGGGATAAAAATAAAAGACAAGGAATATAAAATCAGTTTATTTGCAGATGACGTTATAGTATACTTAACAGAACCAGAACTATCAATAAAAGAATTACATAAGAAATTGAAAGAATATGGAGAAGTGTCGGGATACAAGATTAACGCAAATAAAAGTGAAGCAATGCCAATGAATAATGCGGATTTTTCAAAATTTAAGAAAGAATCACCATTCAGATGGCAAATGCAAGCAATACGATACCTAGGTATACAAATAAATAAAAACCTCGGCCATCTATATAAACTCAATTATTATCCACTAATGGAAAAAATTACAGGATGACTTAGAGCATTGGAAAGACTTACCATTAACACTAATAGGAAGGATAAACTGTATTAAAATGAACATTTTCCCAAGGATACAATACCTATTTCAGGCATTGCCAATACACTTGATGGAGAAATTCTTCAAGGAGTTAAAGAAAATAATAAGGAAATTTTTATGGAAAGGGGGGAAACCGAGGATAGCACTAGATAAATTAACAGAATGGTATAAACAAGGAGGCTTACAACTGCCAAACTTTAAAAATTATTATAGAGCCGCACAATTAAGATACCTATCAGATTTTTATCAAACAAGGGAAAAGCCAGATTGGACTAGATTAGAACTAGATAAAATAGGGGAGAAGATACCCGAACATATATTATATAAATGGGATGAAAAATTGGTACAATGTAGGAATTCTCCAGTATTACATCATCTGCTCAATATTTGGAAGAAGATTCATGTAGAAAGGAATAAAACAAATTACCAACTACCAAAACTAATACTGATGCAAAATCAGCTAATCCCTTTTACAATAGATAACCTTTCCTTTAGAGAATGGGAGAAAAAAGAGATCAAAAGAATAGAAAATTGCTTTTCAGGAAATAAATTATTATCCTTTGAACAAATGAAGGATAAATATAACTCACGATACAGTGTTGGCATACTACCAACTGAAATCCTACTTGAAGGACAAATTGGGAAGCAGTCTGAGGTTACCAGAGGGAAGTAATTTTGAATATGTGATTACAGACACAATGATAATCAAAAAATTTATAACAAACATGTATATTAAACTGCAAGAAAAGGAGAATGAGGAAACAAATGGTAAAACTAAACAAAAATGGGAACAAGATCTAAACATAAAGATAAAGAAGGAAACATGGGAGAAGTTATGCTCAGGAACTATGAGAAATACAATAAATACGAGGTTACGTATAATACAATATAACTGGATACATTATACCTCAAAAGTTAAATAAATGGGACCCAACAGTATCTGACAGATGTTTTCGCTGTAAAAAGGAAATGGGAACAACAATTCATGCAATCTGGACATGTGAGAAAGTGAAAAAATTTTGGGAAGATCTAAACCAGATATTAAATAAAATCACAAAAAGCAATATACCAAAAAACCCAGAGATCTTCCTCCTAAGTAACATAAAAAACAAAGAATTTGGACTTGATTTGGATGGTGCACAAAAAAGATTTGCTAGGATAGCCCTAGCTGTAGCAAAAAAATGTATTATGTCAGCCTGGAAATTAGAAGATAACTTGAGAATACAACAATGGTATATAGAAATGAATAAATGTATTCCATTAGAAAAAATAACATATAATTTAAGAAATAATATTACAATATTTGAACAAATATGGGAGCCATACATGAAACACAATAAATAAAACATACCGGGGACATCTACCACCTAAAATGACAGAAGGAGGAGGGAATGAAAAGAATTGACTCAGTGGAGTTTCTTGTTTATTTTTATTGAGTGACAACATTGTTTGACGGGTTTAATGTATCTTAGATTCTGAACTTTAAATGAATGGGAGGGGAGGTAGGGAGGGTGGGATGGGAAGAGGGGGGGGGGAGAAAACGACACTGTAGATATTTGAAAAGGAAAATGAATGTATCTTGATCAATGTGGTTTATAGTGTGAAAAATAAAAAAATTTAAAAAAAAGGATGGGTGCTTAGCCCACTGCTCTACTCTCTCCACACCCATAACAGTGTGGTGAGCCACACTTCAAATGCCAACCACAAATTTGCTGATGACACCAAGGTCATTGGCAAAATCACAGATGGCAATGAGGAGGCCTCCAGGAGGGAGATGGATCAGCTCGTTGAGTGGTGTGAAAACAACGAACATGTATGCAAAGAGGGGGAAATCAATAGAGCATAAACCATCCTCATCAAGGGGTCAGCAGTGGAAAGGGTTAAGAACTTCAAATTCCTGGGTGTCAACATCTCTGATGATCTGTCCTGGGGCCTCCATTGTCATTGCAATCACAAAGAAGGCTTGCCAGTGGCTGTACTTTGTGAGGAGTTTGAGGAGATTGGCTATGCACCAAAGACTCTTTCAAATTTCTACAGGTGTACCATGGAGAGCATTCTGACTGGTTGCATCACTCTCTGGTATGGAGGTGCCAATCTACAGGATGGGAAAAGATGAAATAGAATTGTGAACTTGGCCATCACCATCCTAGACATCAGTCTTCACTCCGTCAAGGACATTGTCAAGAGACAGTGTCTTAAGAAAGTCATGTCTATCCTCAAGGACCCTCATGTCCTCTTCACACTGCTACCATCAGGGATGTGGTACAGGAGGCTGAAGATGAACACTTAGCAGCACAAAACCAGCTTCTTCTCCTCAGACATCAGATTTCTGAATGATCAATAGATCACAGACACTACTTCACTTTCTCCTCTTTTTGCACTAATTTATTTATTTTAAAAATATAATTTAGAGCAATATTTGCACCTGTAATAATGCCACAAAACAGCAAGTGTTGTGATGTTTATGAGGAAAAATTCTGATTCTGCATCGGGGAAGGATTATCAAAATTTCGACCCTTGACTGATGTCAAAGGAATGTTACATGTTGTTCCTCATGTCTGTGCTTGGTCTCATCCTGGTAACTGTCTCAAATCTTTTCAGTGGGATTGAAATTACAAGATAGTTGGCTCTAGAGATAAAAGACCTATCACTGAGCTGCAGCTGACAGTTATATACGAATGTAAATGTTTTTTCACTGCAGGTGAACAGGATACAGAGATTAAATTTTTGCACAAACTTTTACTTGAAAAAACCCCACATTAAATTGTTTTTCAATGTTCACTAAATTAAACAAGCAGATTTTTATATCTAGTTTGAAACAGGGATTAGCATCAAAATCCATCCATATAGTAGTATTGTGACAGTATTTATTCTCTTCAGATTTCATCTTAGATTGCTCTTATAGTTTGTACTGAGAATATAAGTCTGATCAAATCTATTTTAACATTCCAAAATAGAAATGCATCTTGTCATTGAAGAAAAAAAAGACAACAACTTGATCAAAATTTATATTTTGATTTTGAGAAATAGAAAAAGAATAATTGCAGTTATGCTTCATTTTCACTGTAAAACAAACAACAAATTTTAGAGAAACTCGAAAACTAATGATAGTGGATTCTTGAGCAAAGAATGAGAAGCACGGAGTTGGGGGGGTGGGGTTCAGTGGGTCAGACAGCATCATGGATAAAAATGATCAGTGAATTTTTCAGGTTGGGACCCTTTATCGAGTATCTGATCCATAATGCAGACTGATCATTTCTACTATGGATGGTTGATTCTCACAGATTCTCATTGCATTCAGTGCCTATATTCAAGTGCGTTGACCACTTTGATGGAAGCAATCTGCACTCATTTTACAAAATGTAATGGCCACATGTTGTGGTATTGCTGAGGGCAAACATTTCACTGGGTCCCATGTTCTCCACAGACGTGGTAGCTCTTGATAGTCTGGTTAATAACCTCATCTGATCTATGGTGTCCCTTGAATTGAGGCCCACTACAAAAACACTCATCTTGGTAGAGTTTGCAAACTCAAACGACTAATCCAAGGAGGAAACAGCGATGAACCAAGTCAACTGCAATAATTAAAGCTGCAGTTTATTTATCACAGCACATTTAGTGGATTTACTGTTAATGTGGGTATCTAAGCTATATCATCCATACAAAAGTGACACAGGGGGGTTGTAGAAAGTAATTAAAATATAACAATTTAAAAATTATTTTCTATCCAGTAAATATTTAATCTATAAATTTCCGATTTAAAACATGGTGCAAGCTCATGTGATGCTAATGCTCTAGAACTGTGATCACAAACTGAGTCGTCGATGGGTGATTTACATTTTTAATGGCAATCAGACAATATTTTCGGGACTTAGATACATGCCTGCTGTTATTAATATTCAACAAGGAAATGCTTGTTTTCCATTGCCAAAATACCATGGGTGCAAAAACAAATGTGAGAAAATGAAGAGAATTGCACCTCTTTTCAAACTTCACCAGTTACACTTGTGGTATTGTCTACTTCACCTTTCCTGAATACAAGACATTTTTGACAGCTTGCAAGAGATGTGGCAGAGTGGCAGCAGATCTTTAAAAATAAGCGAATTAAATATCGATTTACCGCATATTCATTGATAAACATGCAAATCAAAGGGAGGGGAAAACAAAACAAACCAAACTATAATTTTTCGCAAATGGCAAAAATAGTGATTGACAGCACAGGCCACGCATGCATAATGCATCTTATCCACTTTTGCAGATTGCCTTGTTACCAGTAATGGGAATAGTCTGTCATAAACCATTTTTGAAGCTGAAGTAAGAATTCTGTCAGACAATGAAACCATGGAATAACCTTGACACCAGATATTTCAATACAATTTTTAACATATTTGGATTTTTTTTTGCCAATGAAGGGTAAATATTCTAGTGTTCAGTTAAAATGCAATTAATCTATTACCTAATGCAATTTTAAAAACTATGACATTTACATTCTATAAATCACAGTGTCACAGCTCACAATCGTGCACTTCACATGAGACAACATCTTATTTCATCAAGGGTCTTTTTCGCCAACGGGCATACATGCCAGCAATACCTTTTCACAGTCTCAATAATCAGCTTATTTATTATATTGTTGCATTCCAGCCTGCGCCGTGATTATCTCAAAATGTATCCTTTACTAGGCAATATGAAATCATCTCATGCAGAGGTAAATCTACTCGTTTGCACAG
Source organism: Narcine bancroftii (assembly GCF_036971445.1). Lineage (NCBI taxonomy): Eukaryota > Metazoa > Chordata > Chondrichthyes > Torpediniformes > Narcinidae > Narcine > Narcine bancroftii. Next base: position 89,134,607 of record NC_091478.1, on the reverse strand, counting down.
TTATTTAAAATGCAGGTGCCACACCATTGGGGTTATTATTGTCCAGCACTGATATCACAGTAACAACCATCCTTTAATAGAACAGGATTCTCCAATTCACCTTGAAAAATAAATCTTATCTGCAGTCAAACTCTCAACAAGGAATCATTATTAGTTTCAACAATTTGTTTTTAAATTTTGTTGCCTATTTGAGGGTAAGTTTTGAACATTTCTGTTCAAGCACTAGAATCACTAAGGGATATCAAATGGGACCTATACTAAGGTTTGCCATGTGAACACCGTAAACTAACTTCAGATTTTAAGATCAGTTTAAAAAAATTAACATTGAGTTTAATTTTTCATCCCTCCAATGATATAAATGGTATTAAAGGTGGAGGAAGTCCCAGTATAACTCACATTTAGGCCAGCCATTTTCAATTTATTAAAAAAATTAAAATTTCCTCAATTTAGTTTGCAGTTGGCCCTTGTGGGTTTTTCTTGTGGGAGGAGGAATTGGGTGGTAAACACATATACACATTGTTGGCTGGAGACTCCTGTAAACAATGGTTGTTTCTTTGTTTCTGGTGATTTTAATTACATGGGTAGATAGCAAGCACATCAATCTGGAATCTAATGTCATCGAAGTCAAATCCTGTTTGATTTACTATCGTTTATTGAAGTTGTTTACTTTTATGGATTCCTTTTGTCTCAAATCTATTAATGCAGGGCCTGTTCTCAAATGAACAATTTTGATTAATTGTGAACTTTCATCTAATATTGCACTGGCTTAACTGTAGCTCGAAGGTTAGAGAACTAAGACTCATATATCAGCAATAACACACCCATCATATTTCCCAGTTAACTCTTCCACAGCACAGGATGGTTGCAAGGAAGAGATCCAGAGGGTGTAGGTAAAGCTTTCATGATAGATTTATGGTCAACATTTACTTAAGAAAATTGCTAAGGCAATAGAGATTTTATTATTTTGTAACATGAGTTGTAAAGGTGGACTGGCTGGTTGATTGATTAGGTGGTAAAAGAGAATGGAAGGGGAGCACGTATTGGAATAAGAAGAAGGTTACTGTGTGATCCCTAAGGATTTATGCTGGGATCTCAAGTATTTAATAGATATTTATTAATGCCTCAGATAACAATTAGAGAAAGCCAAACATCCTACTGATGACAAAAAAAGTAGAAGACAACATTGAGTTATACGGATAGGGATGAAAAAATGCAATGACACATTGATGGATTAATTAATTAGGTAAAACTATGGTTGATGGATTTATGGACAGGTAAGAAGGGGAAATGACAATGAACCAGGTACATTAGAATATGGGTGGACTAGGAACATTGGAGGTGTGACAAAATTTTGAAGCCCATTTAATTGATTGGTAAAATGTAATAGTAGAGAAAAAAGAACAAAACTCAAAACAGAATCCAAGGATAATATCTAAAGGGTTTGAATGTAAAGTGGAAGGTCAAATGTGAAGCATTCATTTAGGGCATGATGGCTAAGAAAGGATACAGTGCAGATTCTCTGTAACGTAAAGAAGAATCAGCGGTTAACACGTGTGAGGAGATGACATATTGCAAAAGATTGAGGTTCATTCATGTAGATAAGTCACAATTTTTTTTCACTTTTCTTAGAACCAGAGTTACACCTTTCAGAAACAAGTTGTAAATACGAAGTGTAGTAGAAATGAGAAGCTCTTGATTACCGAATAATGATTCTAACTCAATTGATGATCAATACATTTTTGCTCATCTAGAAATTAGGAGTATGAAATTAGGAGTATGTAGCCAAGCAAGTAGAATACAGAACAATTTATAGTGACCACAGTTCCCATGTTCATAAATTAAGCATTGGACAACAGCTGTAATCAAAGTAACATTGAATCTGATCATATTAACCATTATTTAAGTGTAAATAGTGCAAGAATGTCAGAGAAGGAGAAGGTTTATGGTAAAATGTGATAATTTGGGAGTTGTCATTCATGTTGAACTGCTTTGTTGACATTTTCTGTCCCACTGTGGGTTTGAATAATTGAATGTCAGGCTGTATATTTCAAGGTAGTTCTGAATTAAACCTACTGCAGCTGTTTGAAGCTGGTAAGTATAATATAACTATCCTTTTAACTAGGTGATCATTGTTGATTATTGTCAATCAACCTCTTAGATACCAAAAATTGATTACTTCAAGATAGAGTTTCATTCCTTTGAATTTTAGGTTTTTCACAAAGAGTTTAAAATGTCAATTTTTTTTTAATCTGGGCCTAATTAGTTAAATTGGCAGCATGGTCGGCATTAGACATGATGGGGCAAAGGGGTTCTCTCCTGTGCTAAGTTCTCTGCTCTATTTTCATTTGTTCTCCGTTGCAGTGATACACGTCAATAATCATTTCCAAATCATTTTAGATAATTCTGTAAATTTTACCAAGCAGTTCTGGGCTTGTGCACTTCAACAATTTCTAGGTTGGTCGCAGAAGGGATGAAATAACTTCCATTTCAGCACAACGGGAAAAGTTAGACCAAATTGTTCCAAATGCAAATCATTGAGAAATCCCAGAGCCAGTTCACAAAAGAGTGGTGAATTGGGATCCCTGTGGGAAAGTCCCAAACAGAAGTTATGTTGCCAAATCTAGCAATTCACAAGGTAGATCATCAATCTCATCGAAAAGCAGCCGTCTTCTAAACAGTACCCTCAAAAGAAGCGTACTCCAGAAGCTTCAGAATATTTGTGATGACAACCGAAACATTTTCTTGATGTTTCAATTTTACAAGCAAAACACCTTGGCCAGAGATATTTTCTCCTTAATTATTCTGTTATATTATAATTAATCCCTTTTTAGTTTTAAAAATAGTGTTAACATTACACAGTATCTTAAACTTGGCCTGGTATAATCTTATATAAAATTAATTTCTATCAGGAAATTCCCAGTGAGGCACGACCTTTCAATCATTCTTAAGAAGTGATCCAGCTGTCAATTTTGGCAGGGAAGAAGTTTCCGTGAAAGCCCAGTTTTGTTCCTTGTGCATATTTCTAATTTATTTAATTTATTGCATTTTATTTAAGGGTGAAAAGATAACAGAAAAATGGCAAAAAGTGCTACTCAACAAGTATTCTCTGTTAGTTTTGTTCTGGGATCACAAAAGTATTCAAGTCATGACATTACAACTAAATTATAATAATTTCAAATAGTCAATGAGAGTAAACAAATATACTAACTCAAACATGCAGACCAGTTAGTCTTATTTCATCAAATGTCCTTCAGATGTATTAATGTAGGACAAATTATAACTACATGATGCATCTTTCCACAAAAGATCATACTTTTAGTCCACTGACGGTATTAAACAATTTCTTATTGACAGAATTTGAGGAGACTCTCTTCAGACAACTCAGCTTTCAATTCGTTTCTGATGATCAGGAGAAGGAGAAAGGTTGGCTTTCATATGTAATTCTTACACAGTTGAGTAGATCTGCAGAACAAACTCATACAGATGCCAGGGTGATTTGGATGAGAGGCATACAGATTCAGATAGAGTAACAGGCTCACGGGGCAAAGAGGAAACCTCATGTATCGTGAAAAAATTGTAATAAGGTACTAATGTGTGTAAATAGTCTGTTGTCAACTGTCTCATAATCTGTGCCTGTACTTGAACGAGAATTAACAAGATGATGCATTTGCTACAGCGTTTACAATGGCCAGTGAACTTGAAACCTATTTAGTAGACACATCTTCCTTGGTCATAAAGCTCATGGAATGATTCAATGTCTCTTTCTGGGGACCCAGGATTGCATAGTAATGCCACAGATCCTCAAAGATTACAATGCATGAACCTGACTTCCACGTGACCTATAACAAGTCATTCAAGAGGAAAGTAAGAAATAATTGCTGTTTTCTCTCTTTGTGCTGTATTGCTATAACGATTGTGCAGAACAGATTGAACAAAGTGCTGTTGTGACAGGTGGTAGAATTCAGCTAGTAAGCACAGAGACAGGGTTCAATTTAGTTTGGTGAATCCTTTAATTGTAGTGTGGTTAATTAGAGAAGATTCCTTGCACTCAAACGTGTTTACACTCACTAGTATGAATACATGAATGATTAAATTGTGGCTTTAAAGGCTTGGAACTAAAGAAACAACAACAAAAATCTAATGCCGATAAGGCAATATATTTTCCAATTTTACGTGGTTACAGAATTTCACAAATAATTTGAATCAAAAGTTGAGCTAATTGGAAGAGAAAACCACACCTATTCTAATGTTAATATTTCTGGTTTCTAGTCATCATAAAAAGCAAGCTAAATAATTTACCAATCTCATTCCTTGCCATATATTCATTCCGTATTTAAATTGAACTTAATTTTCAGTCTATGAATGCCATTGACTCAGTAAACTTCCTGCTTTATATTTAATAGAACCAATCAGGAAAGCAGATATAACAACAAAGTTACAGTTTTACATATCTGAAAACCATTTAACTGATTTACAGCTATCATTAGCTGATCAGAGCATCTACTGCCATTAACTGCACATTATATTTTCTTACTTTGGGCAAGAAATATATTCACATGACAAGTCTGAAACATTAAAAACAACATCTTTGTAATGGTTTAGTTTCAGTGTTTACATATAAAGATAAATGGCTTTGAAAGAATGTTGTTCTAGTGACGTGATAAGTACAGTGCCAGACACCGGGGCTCTGAATAGGAGAGTCAAAGTTGAAGTTTAATTTTCCACTAAACCTTTCCCAAGGGAGAGTAGTAGTTTGTTAGATTCAGTCAAGTTGTCAGTGTGAAGTGGGATGGTTGGAAGGGGAGAGGATTGGCAAGGGGACAGGTTAGGAATATTATTGTCACAATGCTAAGGGTACAGATCCCAAGATTTGTACTGACGGTGACCACTGACAGCTTCACGCGGCTGTTCTAACCTATTCTTGTATCACAGGCTAATCTCAAGGAGGGGGACAAAAGAAGGAAATAGTGAAGGAAATGGCAAAAAGCAGTGAAAATTATTATGGATAAACAAAGGCTGTTTTCTTATATTTTCTTATCAACTCTAAAGTCTTCCTGATCCTTTCTGTCTCACCATTTTATTCCATTCTCATATCAAAAGCCAAAAATAAAGATGAAGTGATCTGACATGTTTTGATAACAATTTAATAGCCATTCTATATCAGCCAACATTCTGAGCTTGGAAAGTTTAATTAACCAATGGTAACATTATTCACTCAGTTCATCATCAAAGTCCAGGTACAAATAAAGTCTCGCAGAAGTGCTTGTTATTAACATGATAGAAATCCATTGGTCATCTTGCCTCAATAGGTTTAAATTCTGGTACCTTCTCCACTATTTTATCTAGCTCTATCTTGGTTCAATCTGGTTTTTCCCTTGTTTGATAAAAATCTGATAGATATCTTAATTGTCCTGCTCTATAATAAATTTTAAAGTTTGGTAGCAGCAAACCACCTTGTTTGAACCATTCTGTTAATTCATCTAGCGCTATCCTCGGTTTCCCACCCTTTCCATAAGAATTTCCTTATTATTCTCTTTAGTTCATTGAAGAATTTCTCTTTTAAGGGAATTGGTAACGATTGAAATAGGTATTGTATCCTTGGGAAGATATTCATTTTAATGCAGTGTACCCTTCCTACCAGTGTTATTGGTAAGTCTTTCCAATGTTCTAAGTCATCTTGTAATTTCTTCATTAATGGCAGATAATTTAATTTCTATAGATGGCCTATATAGAAGTTCACCAGTACTGCACCATCTGCTCAACTAGAAGATTGACATAGAAAGGAATAAAACAAATTACCAACTACCAAAATTATTATTGATGCAAAATCAACTAATCCCTTTCACAATAGATAACCTTTCCTTTAGAGAATGGGAGAGAAAAGGAATTAAAAGAATAGAAAATTGTTTTTTGGAAAGTAATTTATTATCATTTGAACAAATGAACTACAAATATGGAATAACTCATGGTAGAATGTTTGCATACCACCAACTGAAAACCTACTTAAAGGACAAATTGGGAAGCAGACTGAGATTACCAGAAGGAAGCAGCTTTGAATATGTGATTACAGACACAATGATAATTAAAAGATTTATAACAAACATGTACATCAAGCTGCAAGGGAAAGAAAATGATGAAATAAGCTATAAGCCCAAACAAAAGTGGGAAAAAGATCTAAACATAAAGATAAAAAATTAAATATGGGAAAAGCTATGCTCCGGAACTATGAGAAATATAATAGATACGAGGTTACGTATGATACAATATAATTGGTTATACAGGCTATATATCACACCCCAAAAGTTAAATGAATGGGATCCAACAGTATCAGACAGATGTTTTCGCTGTAAGAAGGAAACGGGAACAACAGTACATGCAATTTGGGCATGTGAGAAAGTGGAAAAATTTTGGGAAGATCTCAATCAGATATTAAATAAAAACACAAAAAGCAACAAACCAAAAAGTCCAGAGATATTTCTTCTAAGTAATATAAGAAGTAAAGAATTAAGCCTTAAACTGGATGACACGCAAAGAAGATTTATTATGATAGCCTTAGCTGTAGCAAAAAAATGTATAATGTCAACTTGGAAATCAGAAGAGAGCCTGAGAGTACAGCAATGGTACATGGAAATGAATAAATGTATTCCATTGGAAAAAATAACAATTTAAAAAATAAAGTCACATTATTTGAACAAATTTGGGAACCGTGCATGGAACACAACAGAGAGGGCCTACTGCGGACCTCCACCCCCTAAAATGATAGAATGAGAAGACGAAATGACCTGATCTAGTGTGTAAAAGTAGATGACACAATTTTCTTGTTGATTTTCATTGTGTGATGACATTGTTTAATGGGCTTATTGTATGGTATATGTTGAACGTTTAATGCACACATGTCAAACTCTGGCCCGCGGGCCAAAGATATAATTATATTTGGCCCGCAAGATCATTTCAAAAATGTATTAGAGGTGGCCCGCCCTGCAGCGAGAGCCGATGCTGTTTTTTGGTAATGTCACCCCCACCATCCTCCCCCTTCATTGCACATCCTTCCCCATTGTAACACGAGAAATTGTAACACGAGAAGTCTGTCGACGTCATCAGCCGGCAAGCCAGTTGGAAGGCTCCCCGCACAACCAGTCACTTCTCACACCTGTCGAGCGGTGCGGCGGATTGGCGAGCGCCTGTGATTTCCTGTCGGCGTGACGGACATGGCAGGCTGCGCATGGCCCCCGGGCAGCGCGAGCCCCGCGTGACTGGCACCGGACGGCCCTTCCACAGCGCGAGCCCCGCGCGACTGGCACCGGACGGCCCTTCCACAGCGCGAGCGCACTTCTCCCGGTCGCCATGGCCTTCAGCGCTTGCACCCGCGCGGACCCCAGGGATGGCTGGTTCGGCCCTGCACGTGAAGAGAGAGATGGTGGCTGTCCGCAAAGTCTGATCGGCAGCGCGCTGGGCCTGAGTGGGTGGGTAAGCAGGGGTGGGCAGAGGGTGTAGGTGAGGAGTAATGGGCAGGGGAAGTTATGGTAGTGCAAGGGGCAGTTAGAGGGAGGGATGAGTAGAAGGAGGGGTGGATAGGGAAGAGGTAAAAGGGGAGGGGCAGGGCGAGTAGGGGAGGGTGATTAGAGGGTGAGAGACGGGTAGAGGGAGGAACAGGTTGAGGGGAGAGGCAGTAGAGGGGCGTGTATAGGATGGGGTGGGTAGAGGCAGAGCGAGTGGAGTGAGGGGTGAGTAGAGGTTGGGTAAAGGACTGGTCAGGTAGAGGGATGGTGGGTCGGGGTGAATAGAGGCCTAGAGCCTGAGGAGTGAGCAGGAAATGCTGAGTCCTGATGCAGGCCAAAATGGACACAGCCTGTGAATGCTGACTGCATCTCCACAGGGACCAAATAGGTTTCCCTCAGGTCAAGCAAAGGGTGAACTTGAGCTACCTACTCCTGACCTGTAACATTATCCTCCTAAAGTTATATCCTAAAGTTTAACATTACATATGTTGAAAGAAGAGAAAACATGCAGATGTTGTTGAAAAATTTCAATAAATATTTAGTTCGGCCCTCGACTTAGTCCAAGTTTTTAATTTTGGCCCTCCGTGAATTTGAGTTTGACACCCCTGGTTTAATGGGTTCGGAGTGGGGTGGGAGGGAGGGAGGGAAGGGAGGGGGAAAAAGGGGAGAAAATGACAATGTGTATATTCAAGAGGGAAATGTTTGTGTGTATTTTGATTAATATGGTTCATAGTGTGAAAATTTTTTTAAAATTTAAAAATAGGTTTAAATTCTCTGACAAATTGCTGCTGTTACTTCTCTGATCTCCACTTTTTCACTTGATCCACAATAATTTTGTTTGTGTTCTGGTATTAATCAGTGCAATTAAGTTCTAAGAAATGGTGTGTTATTAGAGATGTTGTCCGTGGAATGAGATCTTAACCTCAGATTCCTCATATTGATTCAGACCATTTTTGCAGTGTATGTTAATGTATTATGTATACTTGGGACATATCAACACATGCACATAATAGTTGGAGAGTGGAATAAAGTGACACTCAAGTTATAACCATGTTTCTCTGTAATTCATTATGTTCCTGGCCATGTAGTCAGTTAGAACAAGAACAGAGACATGGGTTACAAATTAGCAAATACAGATAAAGGTCTCCCAAGAACAAAAAAAAACACAATTGATCTCAAGTTCATTGATCTCAATTGTCTGTGAGCTAACAGTGGTTGTAGCAGCAAAGCTTCAAACATCAGCGTAATTGTTGATCACAAAAGCCACGAATTCTAATGTGGGCATGAGAGCAAATACCAGCAATTCTCTGCATTAGAAGGGTGAGAGAGTGGTTTGAGAAAATGTTGGATATGTTCTTTGGGAGAGGACAGATGTAATACTTGCGGTAAATAACAAGGCAACTCAGAGCAACATTGCGTGTATTTGTACCAGGATAAGATCGCTCCCAAACTTATCCAACAGTGCTGCAATTGTGTTATGAAGGACGTTCGAGTTCTTTTAATATGCAGTCATTAAATTAAATAGAAATGGTTGGAAATTGCATGCGTTCTTGTGTGTGATCTCACTTTTGGCAGAAACTGCAAAAGAACAAAATGGTTGCATGGACTCAAGCTGGACATCATCAGGTGCATGAGCCTTTTAATTCATACATAGCATGGATTGAAATTTTTTTTCTGGAATAAAACCCTGCACACAGGAGCACAAGAAAGCCATCTGTTCATTGAAATGTATTCAGAAATGTGCAGCATGTTGGTAAATCTCCTAATAATACAGAAAGCAAAAGATGTTTCAGTTAATGAAGTGGTGTAAATTATCCGAAACAATCAGAAATTTCTGATTTCTTAGACTGTTTGCGATGCAACAGGTTTGTGCATTAAACGAGGAATGAATGCAATTGAAGTATGAAGCACACTCTTACTTCAGATGGGAACCCCCAAACAGGGGGTTCATAAGTCCAGACAGAGATGTGAATCAGACTTAAATGTAAGAATTGGTGAGCAAAACTGTTCTGAATTACATCAGGATAGTATGACTAATGCAATAAATGTAAGATATAAATTAGTACAATATAATTTTTTGCATCATTTATATATCATGCCACAGAAACTAAATAATTTAAAATCAGACCCATCGGACTGATGTTTTGGATGTGGAGAGGAGGTAAGCATCTTTCCACATTCAACATGGTCATGTTCTAAAGTGAGAATTTTTTGGGTAGATTTAGGAAATTTCTTAAAGCAGATTACAGGAATTCAATTTCCACAAAACCCAGAATTATGTTTTACTGGGTAATATTACAGGGACAGAACCTAAAGTGACACTATCCAAACATCAAACAGAATTTATTAAAATTGCATTGGCAGTGGCCAGAAAATATAGAGCAGTAACTTGGAAGTCTGATTCACATCTAGGTATAGCCCGTTGGAATGCAGAAATGCATAGGTGTTTTCCATTTGGGTAGATTACCTATAACTTAAGAAATAAGTATGACATATTTTTACAAGCTTGGTGTCCATATTTACAAATCCCAGGTGTAAATCTTTAGTTGTGTTCTTCCTAGCTCTCTAGACCTGCATCATTCTCTCCAAAGAAAAATTAACTAGAATATGAACTTATGATCTGCGGGGTGTGTGGCACTTTCCAGCATCCATTCTTTTTCTTTTTCTTTCTTTTCTAATTCTTTCTTTTTTTCTTACATTTTTCATGTCTACATCCTTTACTTTGGGGCCTTTCTTGGGTGGGTGGGGGTTGGGGGGATTGGGTTATAGCCATCATGAAGTAAATGCTGGATTTACTTTGGTACTCGTACTCTTTAGTTTTGTACTTGACCATAAGTATGGTCAAAAAATTTAAATAAAATGTTTTAAAAATAAAAAAAAGTTGTCAATCTCACATTTGACTGTATGTGCAAAATTGCAAAGTTGATGGAAACAGGATGGAGAAATGCAAACTAATTTCAGAATTGATGCTGAATAGAAATATAGCAGCAGTTTTCAATTTGACCACTGATGAGAGAAAATGGTGGAAAGGCACAGAGGGCTAGTCTACGTGTTACTAAAGCAAGTGAAAAGTACAAGGAAATAGGCTTACATTGTATTTACATCACAAGTGTTAACATTGGAGAGCAAAATAATCTCAAGGCAAAAATATAGCATGGTGGTTAATACATCAACAAGAGCATTTTGACTAAGCCGTAGATGGTTCATTGATGGGTAAAGTTTCAAATCAAAGAACATGCAAAAAATCCGTGCAGTAGTAGGCTCACGACCCATCAAGCTTGCCTCTCCATTCAGTATGACTAAGGAAATCAGTAACTTTAACCATGTATCAGCAACAAATTGAATTTGAAATATATTCAGGCAAAGTAAAACTCCTGGTATCCTGCACCTATGTGGATTGGTAGACCTTGAATAAGTTCATTTTCTGGTTGCTTGTATGGCGCATTGTGTGATTGGCAAACTAAAGTCAAGAAGGGCCATTTTTAAATGTCTGGATTTTTTTTCCTATTTATTTTATGCAATTTTTTTTTGTTTTGGCTGTTGCTCGAGGTTGCTGGTTGCTTTAATTCTGGATAACAAGCGTTTTATTTTTAATGTTTTATGAGGAGAAGCTTTCAATAGTCATTGATCAAGGGGAAAAAGTTGCACATTGTCAAAGAGTGAGAAAGAAGTATTAGGATACTGAGTGAAAAGGGTTCATTAATTCCCACCGGTTGTGGAACTGAAACCTCAGTTAACAATTCTTGGACCTAAATCAACAATGCTAACAATGGCTGCTCTGAGACTGTAAAGGTAAAGAAGTTCCTGCTCTCAATATGATTGCACAATCAAATGTAGAACATTGGACAGTAATACAATTGTAGATGCACTGTCCAAGTAATTGTTTGGTCATTCAGACATTAAGTAATGAAAGTATAAGCTTCACATTGAAAATAGCGATTGACGAAGATGCAAAAATCTTCTGATCTCAGGATGGTATGTGGAGATCATTCGAAATGATGGACTAGGTCAGATGAATGTTCAGATAAAGCCATCAAATCATACAAGAACCAACCACATGATTTTCAACAGAAGGCAACTAAGTGCAGATCCAAAGTTTCAATACTGAGTTTGTTGAGAACACCAATTATACAAGAGTTTTACACTAAAATGCCAGTACTGTGAGCCTAACAATTGCCAGGAGTTTTCTGTATCGGCCTGGGTTATATCTTGAAGAGCCGGTAGTCAACTGAAGTATCTGCCAGAAAAAGTAGAACCAACTATTGCTCAAGTTAAGAAGCAGGTGACATACTCCTTTGAGAAGATCAAAAGCAGTCACAAAAACTGTAGATGTAGTACATCTGTAAATAATGTGCATATGTGGATTACTGTACTTTCTTTTTCAATAGGAAAAGCAGTGTAGCGTATATAATTGCGTGATGTATATGTATGTGCACATGTTCAGTGCCGTTAAAGAGATATTGGAATAAATAGGAGTACTTTGCTTTAGCTGTTCTTCATGTCTCACTATATGCCTGACACAACATAGCATTAGAATAGTGATGCAGACGTGTATTTGATTTTAGTATGAAATGGTGAGAATTTTCAATGTTCAAAAAATAACTACATCTGACACAAGGGCAGAATGTGGTCAAGAAATATTGGTAAAAGTGAAATTAATGGACATTAAAATGAAAGCTCTCCAATGGCTGGAGTCATTGAATGCTCAAGGGAAGATGGTGAGAGCTGTTAGAAGTTAATCAGTGCAAGAGAAACTCAGGACAATGTTCCTAGCTAAACATCTTCAGCTGTTTCATCAAGTCCTTCCTTCTACCACAAGGACAGAAATGAGGATGTTTGCCCATGATTTCGTCATGATTAATTCCATTCACCGCTCCATGGCAGAAGAGAGAAACGCGCGGATCGCTGGAGGAACTCAGCGAGTCAAGTAGCATCCAAAGAAGGCAAAAGGTAGTTGATGTTTTGGGACTTGCATGGATATTGCCTGACCTGTGGATTTCCTCCAGCACTTTGTGTGTTTCTCCAGTTTTCCTCAGTAAAGAAGCATCCCAAGTCTTCAGACATGGGCTGATAAGTGGCAAGTAGTTTTCATGCTATGAAATTGCCAAGCAATTACCATCTCCACAAGAAGGAGTGTAGCCACCTACCTTTGACATTCAATGCAATTACCATCACTGAATCATCTGATCTTCAATCTCTTGAGGATTGACCAGACCCCAAAATCTCAGCTGGACCAGCCACATAAGTCTTGGGCCTAGAAGATCAGTTCAGAGGCTGCATATTCCTGATACTTCAAGGTGTTTCAATCACCTTCAAAACACAATAAATGTATGATGGAAAACTTTCCATTTGTCTGGATGAGGGCAATGCCAACAACTCTCGTGAAGTGTGACACCATTCAAGACAGGGCAGAAAATTGATTGACCCTATCACATTTTTCTCCACCACTGATACACATTCCCTCCAGTATTATCCCGTCCACATAATGTGCTGCAGTTACTTTCAGATTATTCTGTCTGCAAGCAATGCCCAGATTCTAAAAATGAAACATTAATGTATGGCTTCCACCTGGATTTCGATTCCTTGCCATTGACAAATTAATGATGGAAAATTCCTCCCAAGAAGTTAGTATATTTCTTTCATTTGCCACAATTGTTCTGAAGTAAAGGTTCCATTCTATGGAGCCACTGTGCATGGGTCAGAGACATGAAATTTTATGAATATTTCTGTAGGAGATTAGAGATCCTTTTTTCACAAGTTAAAGGAAAAATAACATTGTCAGAGAAGAAATTTGAGAAGCAAGATTCCATTTCCAATGTGAAGAGTCCGCTCATCAAGTCATTGAGAGCTGCATTGTTGGAACTAGATCTCCAATCCTTTTTTCTCCAGGAACCAACAATTTGCACCGGATCTGGTTTAAAAATCTGGAGCACTTATGGAGTATCAGTGGCAGGATCACAAATGTTCTCTTCAAGAAAGAGAGCATGATATATAGCCTGTGTAACCAATTATATTGTATCATGCGTAACCTCGTATCTATTATATAATATATATAGTTCCGGAGCATAGCTTTTCCCATATTTAATTTTTTATCTATATGTTTGGATCTTTTTCCCACTTTTGTTTGGGTTTATAGCTTATTTCATCATTTTCTTTCTCTTGCAGCTTGATGTACATGTTTGTTATAAATCTTTTAATTATCATTGTGTCTGTAATCACATATTCAAAGCTGCTTCCTTCTGGTAATCTCAGTCTGCTTCCAAATTTGTCCTTTAAGTAGGTTTTCAGTTGGTGGTATGCAAACATTGTACCATGAGTTATTCCATATTTGTAGTTCATTTGTTCAAATGATAATAAATTATTTCCCAAAAAAACAATTTTCTATTCTTTTAATTCCTTTTCTCTCCCATTCTCTAAAGGAAAGGTTATCTATTGTGAAAGGGATTAGTTGATTTTGCATCAATAATAATTTTGGTAGTTGGTAATTTGTTTTTTTTCCTTTCTACGTGAATCTTCTTCCAAATGTTGAGCAGATGGTGCAGTACTGGTGAACTTCTATATTGCACCAGTTTTTCATCCCACTTATAAAGTATATGTTACACAGGCTATACACCACGCCCAAAAAGTTAAATCAATGGGATCCAACGGTATCAGATAGATGTTTTTGCTGTAAAAAGGAAACAGGAACAACAGTACATGCAATTTGGGCATGTGAGAAAGTGGAAAAATTTTGGGAAGATCTAAATCAGATATTAAATAAAATCACAAAAAGCAACAAACCAAAAAATCCAGAGATCTTTCTTCTAAGTAATATAAGAAGTAAAGAATTAGGCCTTAAACTGCATGAAGCACAAAAATGATTTATTATGATAGCCTTAGCAGTAGCAAAAAATGTATAATGAGAACTTGGAAATCAGAAGAGAGCCTGAGAATACAGTAATGGTACATGGTAATGAATAAATGTATTCCATTGGAAAAAATAACATATAATTTAAAAAAATAAAGTCACATTATTTGAACAAATTTGGGAACTGTACATGGAACACAACAGAGAGGGCCTACTGCGAACCTCCACCCCCTAAAATGATAGAATGAGAAGAAGATGAAATGAACTGACCCAGTGTGTAAAAGTAGATGACACAATTTTCTTGTTTTCATTGTGTGATGACATTGTTTAATGGATTTATTGTATTGTATATGTTGAACATTTAATGGGTTTGGAGGGGGGTGGGAAGGAGGGAGGGAAGGGAGGGGGGAAAAGGGGAGAAAATGACACTGTATATTCAAGAGGGAAATGTTTGTGTGTATTTTGATTAATATGGTTCATAGTGTGAAAAATTTTTAAAAATTTTAAGAGAGTGGAAGGCACTACCCTGGGAGTGTCTCAGCATCTGTAGTAATCTGGTGAAAAAATTGCTGAATGCTTGTAAAGTCCAACTCAGATTTGGAACCACATGAAGAAAACTCAGTGCTTGAATAGTGAAAATCTGGACTTCACGACAGCAGCCAGGCATTAAGTGGCTTCCCTTCTGCTGCAATGGAAACTGTGACATATTGTCGCTGAGTTTTGCATTATGCTTGGACTTACAAATGTGCTGATGGGTTTGACTATGGCTTCCCCAACACTGGAAATTATGAGCTCCATACTCTATGTAAGGCCATGCACACGGTCAGTGATGTATTCTCTGACGGAGAATACAATCCTTCTGGTCGGTGTTTAATTACATCAAGTATTTCATTAGTCATAATGAAAGGCTTTTCTTCCATTGCCCATCCATATCTGAATTCTCTCCAGTGGAACTCATAGGGAAGTTCCTTCTTCATTGGTATTTGTCTCATGCTCCTCCTGCCCGGACATTTGGTAATTCATGCTTGGTGTCTCACAGGTGAAAATCTCTACCATGCATCAATCTCGTCATCACACATAGCATCAATATCCGAGTTGGTGATGGCAAATGAGCTTTCTCATCTTCCACTCTTAGGTCAGCCTGTAGTTCTTGGTCATCCAAAAGATGAAAGGGGGACGACTGCAGTGAGGATGGGGCAGGCAAAGTAAAAAGTGCAGACTTGCAGCATTCACAGTTTAAGATAGAGTAGCGTAGTGCCATATCTGTTCCCACTGCCTATGCAGATATTTTAGGGAGTGAGTCCTTTTGCAGGGTCTTGTCCCTAAGATCAACCTACTCCTTCTGCCTCCACGGGAATATCTTTTGTCTTCTGTAGTCACGACGTGGCACTGCTCAGAAACACCCTAACAGTATGGAATTTGTGCCCTTAACTCTTGTGCGTGCGACAACCAAACTCCAATACGCAAACCACGCGTGCACCAACTGAAGAAATGCAAATGTGCACAGAAATCAAGATGGCCGTTTCCAGACTACACATATTTTGGCTCTTACATGCCCTGCATCCATTATGTCAAATACAACATAAACAGCGTCATTTTTAAATTTTTTTCTTTATATTTTTTTAAACAAATTTTCGGTTCTATGTGTGGATGGACGCAAGTCACATAGGTCAAATGTCGGAGAGTACCTGTACTTCGTAAATATGACCATACCTGGCTCTGTCACCCAGACTCCACTATCGCGGAGGAAAAATTCTTCCTCCTATCCTTTCCAAACCTCTTCCCACTTTTCCAAAACATATTCTCTGTGACAGTTTCATTATGAGGAAAAATAATTTTTACTATCTACCCATGTCCATAATAATTTTGTGTACCTCAATCAGGTCCCCCCTCAGCCTCAACTCCACAGAAAACAAGCTCTGCCTATCCAGTCTCTCCTCATAAGTGAACACTTCTTTCCAGCCATCATCTTGGTGAATATGGAAACATTTTCTGGAGTATACCATAGAACACTTCAGCACATTTCGGCCATCGATGTTTCAAAATGCCCTGAGGAATGGTTCCTTCTCATTTCCTCTATGAAGGTCCCTGGAACAGTGTACACAGATCAGGATTCTCATCCTCCCCTATGCTTCAGAATTTCACAAATCACAATGTATTGTAAGCCAAATTTAATTGGTGCACCAATTGGTGTACCATACAGCCAATGTACACTGTTGGGATACCCAATTTTCAGGCTGTTTTGAAATATCCGTAATATTTTCTCCTGCCTCATTGATAATCGCTTTCCACCTCAGAACTCGGAAAGTAGTGTCTGCTTCAGCAGTCTTGTGTCAGGAATGCAACCAATGTGATCTCCCAATGGGCCCGAGTGTCATTGGGGCCTCAATTCAGGGAATCTTGCTTTGCTCTTCCTGCCAGACACCTACAGGCTGTGCTAGAAGAGGTTGGTGAACTTCATTGCCAATGGCCACCTTCACTGGGAGGTATCCCCAAAATACGGAGAAAAGGCTATGTTTTGTGAGACTTCATTATTGTCAATGGAGAGAGGGTCCTAAGGTTTACAGGGCAAATGAAGCCAGGGGTTAACTTTGCATTTGAGAATGGCTGGAATAATGAGGGTTTTGAGCTCATGAAACCTAAAGTCCTTCGTCATATAGTCCAGCGATGTTGTGGTGAAAGATCAAACAAGCTTTCTGCCAGGTCCAATATTCATTGGAGTGAAGCAAGCAGAGAGGAACAAGGGGCTGGTGGAAAGGACAGAGTGAGAAATATTAGTTTTAATGAAAACCAGGGATATCAAGCCGGGGTTAGGGGTTTGATTCGGGCAAATGCAAGGCTCAGGTGAACCAAGATTTTTAAAGTACAGTTGCAAGTTGAGAAAAGTGTTAGCAGCTCCACAAGAATAAAACATATTTAAAGAAACAGAAATCTTTTGTAATGATTAAAATACTCAACCCAGCTCTAGTGAAAATCTTCATTGGAATTGGGAAAATTGCCATTAAGAACTAATGACAGTTCAACACAGGGGACGATTCATCCCATGGAGCTTTATAGAAGTAGAAGAAAGGCTGAGTTGGTCTATTGAATAATATTCTGATGACAAACGAGAATTCTTCATCTCAGAGTAGTTGGCAAGTTTACCTGCTTTGTACCCAGGCTCATGGCAGTCGAACAAGGTATTTATGACCTTACAATAGCACAAAAATATATGATTTTTTTTTCTACTGTCTGCAGGCTGCCAACCCTGAATTTGTTCATAGATCATCATTAAAGTCTGGCATATCTTTTCCTCAGCAACTGATTTAGTTAACAATGCTCTGCTATTTACATGTCGATTTTTCCGGGCCTTTCTCTACAGCTGGTCTTCAGGCTCTGTCACTGTAATGTAATAGGAGAGTAGTCAGTAAATGTAATCTTTGTCAGGACCAGGTGTGCTCTTGACTTTTTCTGTTTCATTCCAGGCAATTTTTCTCTCACTAGGCTTCATAAGGTTCTATTATAGGCACATCTGGAGCTAACATTCCTTTTAATTATTGGCTAAATTTGCTGCAAATCAACCAAAAATTGTCATGAAAGAAGGATGCACTACAATTTTCTGTCTTTATCAAATGTAAATGTCAACAGGGTATAGAGTTGCATAATTCAAGCCCTAGTCACACCACTTTGCTGATTTCAATAAATCATCTATAGTTCGAAAATAAGGACTCCGTATATAACAGGCAGCTGCTGGGATTGCAATTACTCCATTGTGTTATGCCAATTTAAATTGTGATGAGTGTTGGTTTTAAAAAATAACAGACAAGAGAAAAGGGAAAGTGAAATAAGGAAGAGAGAATGAGCCGTAATCTAAAAATGCGAACACTTCAAAGAAAATAAAATCTGGCCAAAAAAAAGTGACAAAGAATGGGCAGTTAAAAATACAAAGAATTGTATTTTCATTGATAGGAACATTTTACAAATTTTTGATCAACATACCAGTGTGATGGGAGCTGTTTTAAGGGCCTTATTGTTCCACTGAACCAGAAACTCGGCTGCTTCTGTTGAATTCACTTGTGCTGAAGACAGCACAGCTTTTCATTCCACAACCACCATCTCAGTACATGTTGCTTATTTAACAACAAAGCAAAGGCAGATTGTCATCTGTATGTCAGTCTGAAATTGCAGAAACTCCTGAGCAGTTCAGGTTGAAATTTCAGGTAATTTAACAGCGATGTTCAGTCAATGCTTGTTTTCTGACATGATGGCCAGATGCAGACAGTAGGGAAATGCATAACTATTATGCCACGAAATTTAAATTGGTCAGTTAATGCAAGCATTTGCCAAGATCAATATACTGTATATTCTAACATCTTTTTGTAGTATGATGGGATTTTTTTTTAGAAGCTCAGTGGGCCATGACCTTTGAGTAATAAAAGAACACAAAGCTCTGTAAATGTCCATAATTACTGGAAAATACTAGGTTGGAATATTAAAATAAATATTACGAGTAGAACAGTTTGTTTTGACTCAAACATTTATCTGTGCAATAAATTGTCTACTATCCACAAACAATGCAATCAGAATGTTCTTCTCGTGTTTCAGGATTAAAATATTAACATTTCCTTTGGCAACAACTTTCAATGTCCATTTGTGTTCACTGAAATACAAATTATTTTCACCTCTCCCTTCCTCAGCAGCCCCTATTACCTAAACGATCAGACGTGGTATTGCCCACAGCGCGCTACCATTCCAAGACAGTTCAACCCCATTGTGTTCAGGGCACAGGGTTGGAGATGTATGCTAGCCTGCTAGACATCAGAAGACTTTATAAGTAATTGCATGTGAGAATCACAAGACAAACATGCCAATTTGCATGCATTTAGTACTTAAGGCAAATGAGAGAGTTCTCATACTCAAGGTAAAACTTGACAAAGGAATGAATACTGAACAAAGCCAGCCTGCTGAGCACCCATCAAGCCTTCATATGGCTGTGAATACTCAGGACAACCCCCAAGTAACATGCTTACGTCCACACAGCTTTTTCTAATAAAGTTTGTTAATGGATTGCTGTATTAAGAAGCAACTTGTTTAATTTAAGATCTTGATTCAAAATACTGAATCTAATTCAAACTGGAGAATATGGCTTGCAAAAATGATAAAATATCACTTTCAAGTTATTAGAAATGTCAAAAATATAAATGAAGTGCTAAAGCAGAAGTAGTGCTATATCCAGAAATGCTTTTAAATGATAATATTCCTTTAACTCCTTCTTGACAGACATCCTGTTCAGTATGCTGCCTTCATATCTACTCAACAGTGTGGTATTTTGTTCCAACAGCCCAGAAAAGAAATAACATAAAATGAAATCAAATATTAGAAATGACAGCCTATGTAAGTGCTTTGAGTAACTTCTGGTCGCGGAGGGAGGGAAATGCAGGCAA